>NC_141911.1:27724137-27875344 GCF_057802395.1 Ceratotherium simum simum
TACCACTCCCTCTCTATATCAATCATGTCTACTAAACCCTCAAACTTCCTAAAATACCACATTATCATTTCCCTCACCATTTCAAAAACCTACTCTAGCACGTATCACCCAAACACTTAAGTTCAAACTTTTCTTTTTCCATTTTTAAAGCTCTTCACAATCTGGGCCCACCTTCACCTATACATACGTACCTCTCAGGGCCAAGAAGAACCCCCTTCTCCGGGCAGGGAGGACTCCTGCCTCTTACCTCATGCTGTGCCCAGAATGTCTTCCCTGCTCCTTCTAAATTTTCCAGTCCTTCAAGGACCCAGCTTATGTCCCATCTGCCCCCTCAACCCCACAACACGACTTTCCACATTCGCTATTCTTCCTTTGACTTCTGAGAGCATTTACTATCTACATTTTGGCATTTCATCATTGTCTTAACGTGTTCTCGACTTCACATCCATTTGTCTACTCAGAGATTTCATAAGTAACTCAAGGAGAGAAATCACATTTTATTTTTCTTCTGTAGCCTCTGAAATGAGTATAACAAAATGCTATGTGCTAAATATCCAATACATGCTGGCTCTGTTGAACAATTCTCTATTCAGATTTCTTTATTTTTGGATTCAATCCAGTTCCTATTAAGTCATTGCATAATTGTTAACATATTTCTTTTCCATGTACCACATTTAAATGACTAACATTGCACGTGATTATCTATTTTTAGCTTAAGAGTAGGAAAATACCATTTTTACATATATGCTTCCTATAACTACTTATTAGTTGATCATGCCATTTTTCCTATGGGGTGGCCAGGAACACAGTCCTGCTCTACAGATAGGAACACTGAGGACAAAAAATATAAGAGCTTATTAAGCATCTTGACATGTCAGAAATAGAATCTAGAAACTCATTCAAGCTTCTCCAACTTTTAGCTCAATGAGTCTGCCACCTCCTCTACTTTGAAATCCTAGGACTTCGTCAGGGTGGAAATCCCTCAGAAGATAAGATTGCAAAAAGTGTGAATGACCGTCTCAACGTAATGTCAATAAGGGAAAACACAGTTGCCTCTATTATGACTTTGCTAAGAAACTTCCCCATCTTTATGCTGCTGGCATTGCCTAATACATACTGTAAACTGACCCTTTGTTAATCCTCAAAGATGTCCAGCTCACATGTGTATTTTGGACAGCAGGAGTGCAGACAGACTTTTGTACTCATAACCTGCTCTAAAATCTGCACACTAGTTACAATACTGTAGATTTAACTACTAGGGACAAGCCACTGGGCACCATGTTTCAAACACAAACGGAGCAGGTGATTTATGATTCAGGTAACCGGAAGCACCTCACTATATCTTTTATTTTTCTTTGGAATATTCTAGATAATAAAACATAAGATTCTTTGGCATCATTTGAGTGTCAATTTGTTAATCATTCTATGTAAGATAATTCTGGTAAGTTTTATAACTTTACTAAACTGAATTTGAATAAGAGGTGACAAAATACCTTTCAAAAAGATTCTCACTGTTGTTATAGCACCATGACTTAATAACATTAGCCTTTACAGAGCTTCAAGCAAGGCCTTTAATTAGTCATACAAAGAAAACAGATGATTAATGCAGTGAAGTTCACCTTCTCAGCACTTGCTCCTGGTTAAACGTCCTCAGATCTCCTTTTTTATTCTTCTACATCCTTAGGGGTGAAGGCCCACCTACATAACCACATCCCCCACCGCCTTGGAACTAAAGATTGAAGCAACATAAGGTAGTCCTTGGCCGACCCATCTCACTTCTGGATGGCTGAGAGCCACGTGTAAGGATTGCAGATATATGTGGACTGCTGACTAGTTTTTAAAAACATAAAGACAAAAAAACCCTTCAGTCTCACATCTATCCAGAGAAAAGAAACTTGGTTATCATTCACTATTTTTTTTTTTTAAATTTCATTTATTTATTTATTTTTCCCCCAAAGCCCCAGTAGATAGTTGTATGTCATAGGTGCACGTCCTTCTAGTTGCTGTATGCGGGACGCGGCCTCAGCATGGCCGGAGAAGCGATGCATCGGTGCGCGCCCGGGACCCGAACCCGGGCCGCCAGCAGCGGAGCGCGCTCACTTAACCGCTAAGCCACAGGGCCGGCCCTCACTCACTATTCTTAAACACTTCCTCCAGTCTATAAAATCATCCAGAATACTGTCTTTTACTAAACGCTCAGCACCCAGACTTTCCTGACAGCAGTTTTGCCAAGAGACGGGACAGACAGAACCTCCTGTGGTGGCAAAGCCAGCCTGCCTGTAGGTTAAGAAGACGCTCATCAACCCAATCAGCCAGAAGAAACTTCAGTTCCCTGAAAGAGCCACATCGTCCCCTGGGCCCTCCCCGGCTTCCCTTCTCGCCCTTCACTTTGCTCACTGCCTACTGACTCCTTGACTGGATGTCACTTCCTCCAGGAAGTCCTTCCACACCCATCCTGTGCCTCCCACTGCATTAGACTCCACTACACTGTTTTTACTGCTTATTTATTTCTTTGCATTTCCTGTTAGATTTCAAACAGCTTGAGGGCAGGTGCCATGTCTTCTCTCTCGCTGCTTATGAGACTTTTCTTTGTCCTTGATGTCCTGTAGCTAAGCGTGGATTTGTTTATATTTACCCTACATAAGAGTCAGCATGCTTATTTAATCGGAAAAATCACAGCCATTCTTTCTTTAAATATTGTTTTCCCTCATGTCCTCTGTTATTGCCCTCTGAATATGCTATAAAAATCCTCTCTTTCTAGTTTCCATGTCTCTTTCTTGCTTTTCCATATTTTTTCATGTAATTTTGTCTCAGAGATACAATCAAAGAGAGAGTTTTGTATCTAGCCTCCATTTCACAAATTCTGATTCTCTCTAGCTGTATTTTATCTGCTCTGCTCTTCAACCTTGAGTTTTAATTTCAGTGACTGTTATTTGTCAATTTTAGAAGTGCTTTTTGGTTCTTTTACAAATCCAAATAATCATTTATCACATCATTCCATCTTTTTTTTAAGGTTCTAATTCTTTCTTTTTATCACCATTTTAAACACAGATCCTTAACAGTTATTTAGATTAACATTTCAGTGCTAATTCTCCTGCTTACATTTGCTTACTCTCCCTCATCATGGTTTCCTCCTACAAGGTCTGTAATTTCTGAACATAAGCCCATCTTGTTGGAGTTGTTTTGTTTCATGTGCTATATATATGTGCCTCTTGGAAACAGGTTTAGTGTCAGTCACTAAAGGCTTAAGAGTTGTAATAAGGTGGAGAAGAGGAAAAAGAAGCGATATGTGTCTTATAAGCTCGTGGTTGTGAAAGTGTCCAGTGTGCTTCCTTCTACCAGACTCCTAGAGGTTTCGATGCTTCTGGTTTTCACGTTTATTTCTTGGGCAGGGATTCCCAAGCCGTTCAGGTAGGATAAATCTGGACCCCACACCCACACATAGCATGGGCCTGGGATTTTGATTTCTCATGAGTGACTTTATTTTCCTTCACCCAAGTTTCCAACTTGTTTCTTTGCTGCTTCCCTGCTTATGGCTGGAGTTTCCCAGTCCCCTTTTCATGGGACAATAGCTTGGAACAATAGCTCTTTGAAGCTCCAGGCTTTAGGAAAGGGGCTCAATTCCAGGTCCCAAGCCTTATGTTCATGAGAGACCACATCTCTCGTACTGAGCGGATCTTAGAAACTCAGCACCCATTTCCTAGGACTTGTATCCAGACTGAAATTCCAGGGGGCCATGGCTGTTATCAGCCCAAACTTACTGTTCTGGTTTTGATTTCTATTTGTCTCTGGCACAAAAGGACTTCCATTATTTTTCATGCACAGGTATTATAACAATGGGGCCAGGGCAGGGATGGTACTATTTTATCCCCACGTCTATAGTTTTAGAGGGGAGGCATGCCATCTGCCTCCCGACAACATTGTTGGAATCCTCCCACTTCCTATCTTGACTATGGCTACAAACAGCGCCTAGCACACAAAAGGGCCTCAGGAAGTATTTTCTAATAGATACATAAATCTCCAAGGCATGACTCTCCTCCCCTTCCCCGAAAGTCATCTCCAGCCTCCCCGCCCCATTCTTGGCCAAACAAGTAAGCCAGACCAGCTGAAATACCATCATCAGAGATTTCTAGTTCATCAAGCAGACTGTTAACATATGAAAATACCAGAACGGATAATAACGATATGATCTTAGCATAACTCTGTAAGCATTTGTTTATCAGAATTTTTTTCTCTTGGAAACAGGTTCAATGTCACTAAAGACTTAAGAGTTGTAATAAGCTGGAGGAGGAAAAAATCAATCATTTTCAACTATGTGACATTGCTGAGGGATCCTGCTGAGGGACACCAAGGTGGGGACTCCGGGAAGCCTGGAGACATCATGAAGACACAGGGGCCTGGGGGCAGAGGGAAGGAGGGAGGGTGCAGTGAGGTGGTCTAGGGGGTGCACAGGAAACATCTTCTGTGTGTCTGTGTCTGTGGCTGTGATCACCAGGCTCCCTGGACTGACACCCAAGTTCAGCCTACAGCCTTGCAGACACAGCGTGCAACCTCGGGAAGAGGTTAACTGCCAGGCAGGTCACTTGTTGAGGAAAGAAACAGTTTAAAGTCAAGGAAAGGTGCTCAAGATCAAAAAAGGTCACCAGAATAAAGGTATGTGAGGATGTGCATGACTCCAAAGTAAAATGTGAGAAGGTTGGAAGCTTTTTTGCAGAGAATGGCATAGATATCCAAATATTTTGTACATAGTGAAAAAATTTGGGAAAACATCAAAATTAGTCATGTGTCTAATGTTAACAAAATACAAGAAAAATGAAGCCTGAGAGACCCATAAGCTTTTTGTTCTCCTTTAGGTAAAAAAAAATGAACAGAAAGAGCCACAGGCATCATGTCTTAAACGCATTACTCCTCCTCTTTATTTTTTAAAGACTATCTGCCATTTCTCTTTACTTCAGAAGAGAGAGACATGCTAATCATCGTAGTTTCACCCACAGTAATAAACACACACTCCTAAACTCAGTTCTATGGGGAACAGTCGACTAACATCACTGCGCACTTTCTCTGTGCCAGGCACCCGGCCAGGTGTGGGGGATATGAAAGAAACCAAGCCCCCTTCTCTGCTTCCAGGTGCTGCAGCCCTAGTGGGAGAAAGACGCTGGAAACAGAACAAAGGTCTGGTGCAATGTGCTAAGGAGCCTGGAGGGGAGAAGAGTTGAGTTCTAACTGGGGGTGCTGGAATAGTTTCAAACAAGAGGCAACATTTGAACTGGGTCTTCAAAAATGAAGAGAAGTGTGTTCAACGGTGCCTTAGACAAAGGAAGCAAATGCACACAGGTAAAGAGGTGTGAGAAAGGTGGACCATTAAAGAATGGCAAACAGTGTGACTAGCTCATACAAGGAGATGTGGGCTGTGTGTGTGTGTGTGGGGGGTGTGTGTGTGTGTGTATACTTAAAAGACATAAAAGGGAAAATTCCAGCCAAGGAGTTTATATTTTACTCTGTTTAAAAAAATGGGAAAGTATTAGAGCAGAAGAGTAGATGATCATATTGTCGTTTCAGAAAGAGCCCTCTTGTGGCACTGCGCAAGATGACTGGAAGGGGAAAACCAGACACAGGGATACTAGTTGGGAAGGTTAAGGGGAACTTAAGGAAGATTGCAGTCACAGTGAGAAGAGGACAGAATCACCAAGATTTCAGACTAGAGCTGGCGATATCCAGAGACCAGTATTTTTTTAATCACAATTCCCAATAAGAAATACATTTTAACATAACCCAGTGTATATGCTTATACATGTGTGCCCATAAGAACATGTGTGTATATACACCTATATGTGTATGTATACACACACACACAACAAAGATTTCACTAAAGAGTAAGACAGTGCTATAGGACCAAGGTATTGTCATGCTCATTATCCAACACAGGGAAATGAATGCAACAAGAGGTGTTCTAAAATAGCAGATTTGTTCTACATAGATGTTTCCTTCACAACACTATTGATCTCAAGGTTGTTGGTGACTGACTTGAGGCACTTAATGCTGTCTGTGTTACTTAAGTAATGATTTATCATTTGATGTGACTTACTGTTCTTTTGTAGTCTTCCTGGTTGACTACACTGCATGGCTTAATTAGGTATCCATGAGCATATATCACAGCCAGGCTTTTAGCAAAGCTCCTTATCTGTGCTACTGATTTCCGCAAGATATTTCTGGAGTCAATCTGTTGCTACTCTTAAAATTAAATGAAAGAGGCTGCTATATCCAACTGTTATTTTATTTTACAGATTATTCTGTAAAATGCCTGAAGCCTTGGGACATAATTTCTAATAAAACATCAAAATGTGATGTTAATTTTGGTTTTGATGACCCTACCCTGCAGAGTTAGCACTGCCTGGCCTGCTCCTTGTGATATCAGAGGCAAAGGGAAAGTGGACGCTTTTAGCCTAGAATGAATGTGTGTGGGGGTTCTGTTTCATCACCTCCAAAAGGAGTTTCCTGGGAAACTTGTTTACAAAGCACTTGCACATACATCATTTTAACAGCTAACATTTATTGGGCATTTAGTAATGTGCCAGGTGCTGTGCTAAACACATGATATGCATTATCTCACAGAGTCTTCAAACCAGACTTATAAGTACTGTTCATCTTATAGAAGATGAAACTGATGCTTAGAAAATTAAAGAAACTTGCCCAAGGCCACAAAGCCACTAAGAGGTGAGCCATGATTCAAACTCAGGTTTGTCTGTCTTTAGAAGCAAAACTCTTAACCACTGGGTTATATTTCATCTGTTCCTCTAAATACATTTTTCTGAGGCTCAGTGATGCCAATTGATTTACTTGACTGTCAGTGCATGAGTGGTAAGTCTAAGACTTGAACCCAAGCCGTCAGTATTAAGTCAATGCTCCTCCACCACTCTCCACTGCCCCATAATTTAATACTGCCCTGGTCAGCAGTATTCACAGCCAGACAATCACATGAGAGAAAAAAAGAGAGAAAAAGCTACTTGAGGGTCACAAGTACAGAGGGAAGCTGGCTCTCTCTTTCTTTCCCACTTCACCATTTAAAGTCAAAAGGAAAAGAGAGGAAAGAAAGCACATTTAGATGTGGCAGGGGAAAAAAAAATGAAACTGAATATTACTTTAGCCTAATTTAAGGCAGCTGCATAATCTATATGTTAGGAGGCAGAGAAACAGTTCAAATGACAGAAAAGAGGCAGTATATGGATTAAACAAGAACATATGTTTAAATATTTAAAGACTATCAGAATCTTAACATGGGAAAGCCAATAATAAAAATGAAAATAAATGAAATAAAGTTAATATAGCTTTCTTTCCTAAGAGACTAGAATAAGGAAACGTACAAAAAGAAATTCTTAGTATTGGAAGCTCTAGAATGCAATCTCTCAATGAGAGAAGAAACTCCACAAACTAGTCTACCATAGGTATAAAAATGCACATTTACATAAGACAGATTTTATAATCCCATCATGCATTGGTCTAGAAAATAGATCAATAACTTAAATCAATTACTTTTAAACAGTTATTAAAAATCCTTCTCTAAAAAACAATTACGAACATCAAAGCCTGATGAAGTTTGGCATGAACACAAAAAATTATTAATGTCCAAAAAATAGGTTTTTGAAAGCAAGTTATGATCAAGCAATTTATCCCAATCTTCTCTCTTTTTTTTTTTTGTGAGGAAGATCAGCCCTGAGCTAACACCCATGCTAATCCTCCTCTTTTTGCTGAGGAAGACCAGCTCTGAGCTAACATCTATTGCCAATGCTCCTCTTTTTTTTTTTCCCCCCAAAGCCCCAGTAGATAGTTGTATGTCATAGTTGCACATCCTTCTAGTTGCTGTATGTGGGACACGGCCTCAGCATAGCCGGAGAAGCGGTGCCTCGGTGTGTGCCAGGGATCCGAACCCGGACCGCCAGTAGTGGAGTGCGCACACTTAACCGCTAAGCCACGGGACCGGCCCCAATCTTCTCTTCCTCAACAAGCTATTATTTCGGCTCTAACTCTGCTCAGGTACTTGTTCTTGGGTCCTTGCTTCTTTCTATGGAATCATACTCAAGAATTTAAATAATTACTAGGCTTTATGGAGCAGTAAATTCAATACAATGTTCAAAAAAAGCTTCCTAATTTATCTTTCAACAAATATTTATAAATGGCAGTCGAAAGTAAGGCTGTTTAAACATTGCCATAGACCAGAGTCCCAGTCTGAGAGGCAGTTTAAAAGGAACACTACTTCAAAAGCAAAATTCATTATGATGCATGTGCCAAGTGAAATTAGAAATCCACTAATGCTAATCGGATACATTCTGAACGTATTAAACTTCTGAAGATGTTTTTATGAACCCGTCGCAATTTCCCATTAACACCCATGCATGGCTGCACTTTGGATGTACCCACAATTTGACACAATATAGGTTATTTTGCTTAATAACATTCGATCTCTCAGGGTGATTTGCATAGTCTACAGAAATGAGAAAAGCTACAGTGTGAAAACACTGCTTCTGAAAGGAAGGGAAAATGATATACGAAAAGTCTTTAAGAGTACAAATGGAGGAAATACAGTTTCGTTTTCAAATATAAGAATTATAGAGCTAGATGGTCACTATGAAAACACAAAAAACCAGAACTTGTCAGCCTATGGAAAATATAAAAAATGTCATTAATGGTTTTGCAGACAAATTCAAGGAGGGATATCAATCAACAGATTACACTTCTATAGTGGCTAGTGAGCGAGTCTAGGGCATTTGGGCGACACTCTCCAGTCGGTAAGATCGATGGCACTGAAGACAACCCTGTTATTTCACAGGCGATCTCTTGACACCTCTGTCAGAAGCAGAACAAGGGACTTCATGGAAGAAGCGTCCAACGAGCAACACCAATGTTCTTACAAATCAAACCGACAGCAGAGCAGAAAAAAAACCCCAATGGTTTTGCATATATGGATATAAACATAAGGTGCTAACAGAAAAGGAAAGGAGGGTCTCTAATTCCCTGGCTTAATGCTACAGATGGCTACTAAATGTACGCGAGTCTCTAAAATCACTGAGGCTTCACATATGGTTTAAGACAACCTAGAAAGATAGTATCATACACTTAGGGCATTGTTCTTATTCTAAGGTCACTGATATATGGACCTCCGAAATGATAAACAAGTATACAGTGTTCACTGCAACTGTGAAAATCAAATATTACGACATTCCTTATAGAGACAAAAGCAACTTCATAGCTTCATTCCAGGAATGTCCTGGTGAGGGGTGGTGTCTGACCACAAAGCAGGGTGGGGTTAGGAATGTTTGGGTACAAATGGGTAAACTGGGCTGGCCTTCCCAGCTTCAGATCAACCCCTTCTCATCTCTTCCTCCTCCCCATGCTAGGGGGTTGTGAGGACAACTGCCTCACTACTGAGCTTTTCTTCCCATTTCACACAAACATATTCAGCCTGTTTAGCCTGTGTGTGATGTATGTTTAGTCTTCACCGAGGAGATGCTCAAGGCAAAAGATAACATGCACAACATCTTCTGTTCTACCTCTCAAAAAATACTTGTTGGGCAAGGAGCTAGGTAACAACCCAAATTCTAATTTTCTTAATGCAATGAGGACTTGCCCTATTGTGCAAGATACAGTATGTTTCCAATGCAAAACATCTATTTTTGTACATCTGCCCAACAGCAGCTCAATTAAAAACAGGCCCATCAGATTGACACAGTTTTGTTAACTGCTCAGTTCCTGTCACGCTGCAGATAGCAGAAAAGCACTTAACGGCAGCCACAAGGCAATTTTCCAGTAAGACTTGTTAATCTTTATACAGTCATCCTCATGCAGCCATCAAAATGAACTTAATGACAAATCAGTTAAAATAAATTACTTTTACGAACTTGTAAGAATCAGATAAAAAGCAAACCATATGTGACATCTCTTCAGTCCTCCCCGTGACAGCATATAATTGTCACCATCTGTGCTGTTTATTCTATTTGCCCGGCTTCTCCACCCCCAGATCCACTCTTTGCCCTTCTCTGTCCTGTTCGGGCCCCAGGAGGCTGACCTCTGTGGACCAGAGGACTGTGTCTGCATCAGCTATGATCTTGCTCTCTGGCTTCCAGCTGGGCTTAGCCAATGGGAAGCTCTGGTGGAGCTCAGAGGCTGGAGGAGAGAGATGTCAGGCGTTATCCCCCACCCTGCTCAGTGCCTCTGCAGCCAGGCAGCCCCTCTTCCAGCTCCAGCTCTCCACAGCTCTAGTGTCACTGCTCCGCCTTCTTACTCCTTCAGGACCAGGTGTGCTCACAGCTTCCAGGGGCTTCTAACCCGGGTGCTGCACCAGCCCTTACTGGTTCCTGTAACCCTGCCTGCATCTCTGTAAACAATCTCTTAATTACACCCTCTTCAGTCTAAACACCTGTTGCTCGCCAACATCCTGGCTGACACACTGTCAGCAGCCAGAGGCTCCAAGCTGGGATCACTTACATGGACTGTGTGGACCAGATCGGCCACCAGGCACTGCTTCAGCCTTTCATCACTGCTGGTCCCATGAAGCACCAGATCAGGCATGTACGTGGGGCAATAACCCGCCAGAAGTGAGCGGCCGAAGTTTCTTACATTCGGGTTGCTGATGCTCTGAGACCTAAAACAATATTGGCCCATTAGAATACACGATTAAAAATGAACTTCCTTCTTGCCTTACAATTGGAACAAAAACCCCAATGACAGAGGTAAGAGAAACAGACTCAGGGTGGTCCATTTCACCAATCCTTTGGTAGGTGGATCATTGTGCGGGAAAACGAAGGGGGCTGGAAGAGAAAAAGGAGTTTTTTTTTTTTTTTTAATGGAAGGGCAGAAAACCCCCCAGTATTTTGATGGCTGGTTATGAGTTTGTTCTTGTACCTCATATCGAACATCCACCAGGCAGTCCATGTCAAGAGAGTGAAGAAAGAGAAAGTCTACTGAGGGGGAGATCTTGCCAGAAGTCTGGCTTTAGGAACTCGACACATCTGCACAGGGTGGTGCCCACAGCAGCGCAGAAGAACAGAAGAAATCTCTAATTACTACTTTCAGTCATCACAGGCCAAATAATCAACTTGATGGAGTGTTAAGGAAGAGGTGTTGTTTCCCAACCACTTCATGCTGCTCTGACCGGCAGGAGAGAAGCCGCATGGCGAGGTAATCCACCACCTCCGAAGCAGGGCATCTGCTGCCAGTCATTCAACTCTCATACAGAGGACAGAAAATGAAACTCCCTGCTCCTTGCCACTACCTCACCACATCGCTTAGCTTCCCCAAAGTGTCACAGTAGTTGCAAATGCAACCACTTGCCTCCTTGCTCAGAGCTCAGATGCACTAAGCCAGTGATCATCCTTGGAGAAAGGGCAGGCTGGAAACCATCGGTACCAGTTTGTGTAACACTTCTAATACTCTGAGAAAAAAAACCATTATGCATAAAACAGCCAACAGCAGCTAACATGGTCATGGGTGGTAGGTCAGGAAACAAGTATTTGAACCCAGTTCCCTCTGCTTCCCAGACTGCTAATGTTACCTTGGCAGAGGCAGCTCCACTTCCAGGGACCCTTCAGTCCGGTCACTGCTGTGACCTAGATTCAGCGCAGCTAAAGCACATGCTTCGTCGTCACTCTCTCCAAGAGCGCTATCTGAGCTTTCGTTTCTGGGAATGTCTCCTTCAACCCTGAAGTCTGCCTTCCTGTTGGCATCCCCACAGGGGACATCTGCAGTGACCGAGAAGCCAGAGTCCTGCTGTACACACCTGCTTGGAACAGGCTCTATCAAAGGTCCTTCTGCAACCTTCACATACAAACCTCTCGTTTTCTCCAGCGTTCTCTGTCCAGCTCCTGCCATACCATCATTAGGTGATAACGAGTCCACACACTGGTTGAGCTGCCCAGCAGCATCTGCTGCAATGTCGGTTCTGATGCCTCTGTCCTCAGCCAAACCCCTGTCAAATTTACCCTCATCTCCGTCAGAAGATTGATTCTGAGGATGGCAGACATTCTTTTGGAAGCCAGGCGTGAAGGAGCACCTAGAAACCTGCTGGTCCTGAGCCCCGTCAGCAGCCACCCTGGGCTCAGCAGAGAGATGACTCGCTGACTCTGGATATTGTCTACAGGCCTTTAGCCGCTCCTCCATTTTTTTTGTACGGCTTTCAAAGTCAGACTCTGGAGATACGGAGCTTCCAATTTGGAAGGTGACCTTTTCTAAGGGAGGCTTCTCCCGGGAATGTCTGTCAGGGCAAGGCCAAGCCGCTGACCGGTCTGGTAGTTTCTTAGGCATCTCCCCTTTCAACTCCTCACTGCCAGTCTGTTGCCCAGTCTTCAGTCCTGCCCCTAAACCTTCGCAGCTGGAGAATCTTGAAGAGCCATCTCGTGGTGCCTCTTTTTCACTTTCTTCATCCCCACAAAATGTGTCCTGAGTTTTCCAAGAGCTGTCCAGGGCTGCCTCTTGGTATCCCATGCTGCTGGCCTCAGAACTCTTGTTTCCTTCTTTGTCAGGTTTGGGGGACAGGTCTCTAACGTCCATGCCCTCTGGGTTCCCAGCCAACCCCTCAGTCCCGGGGCTCCTTCCCTCAGCTGTCTTCGTTGGTGGTAGGATGGGGGGAAGGAGAGCAGGCTCACTTCTCACCGTAACTACCACGTACTCCGACTCCTCCACCTCGCCCCTCTCCAAGGCTGTGGTGATGCTGCTCCCGTTTATCACTTGGTCACCTTCCCCGTGATTCCCACTCCAGGTCAGCTGGTTCTCTTGCAGCTCAGAGCAACGGAGAAAGTAGGTCAGGACATAAAGTATGCGCTGGACCAAATCCTTCTGCTTCCCCACCACCACGGTGCGAGTCAGCCTCACTGGAGAGCCGATGGCTCCGTAAAGGTCACCTATAGAGCAAAGCGGACACAAAGACAATGTTGTCTGGAGTGAGCAAGTCATGGATACATCAGCCTTTACAAGAGAAAAACAGACGACCCATTCCCAAACTAGAACCGCTTCCTCACACCTGACTAAGGCAAAGAGGTAATTCCCAGTAATAACCGTGTGTTGGTTTTGGCTCTGTAATGGAAAGTCTGCCCGGAAGGCCTGGCACAAGCTGTGGCCTGCCGTCCTTGGTGCATGGGTGCAGAGCAGGCGTACACAGCCCCTTGCTGTGCTTTTCAGGCCTGTCCACAAAGCTCCCTGGGCTGGCCAGCTCCCACCTCCCCAAGGAAGGCTAAAGCCAGAGCCCTGAATATGTGACCAAATCAAATACTGTATCTTGGAAACTAGAATGATGAGTTTTTTTTTAGAAGAATCCCAAGACAATAGGCGTTGGAGTGAAATCCAAATTCAAGGATCTCTGAACAGAAGTACAGTGAATCAATTCAAAATATTTAATGAAATGGGCTTCTCAGAAGTCTCTCAATATACACAGATGGACCAAGTAGAATCACTTTGATCAACAAGAAGAAAATCACTTAGTCATGAAGAATAAATCTGAGTATTTTCTTTCTATTACTTCACATGAAAATAATTCTACTGGAAAAAAATACGTCCCATAAGTTACATCCTGACAAGTTGATTAAAAACTGGTTAATGAGCCATGAACATTTAGCTTAAAGGTGGAAGAAGGGCAAATGTGCCAATCAACCCAGCAGTATAAGCTTTTCATCGAAAGTATTTGTCAAGTGCCTAACTATTAAAATTACTGCCTAACTATTAAAATTACTGCATTTGATAGGTTGCGCATTTGATACTTTGATAATATTATTGACAATTACAACAAAAAGCCAACATTTACTGACTGCGCAAGCACAGTGCTAAGTGTTTTACATGGATTTATCTTGTTCATATCTCTGTATAACCAATCCTGAGTTAGAAACCATTATGGGAATAATTAGAATGTTGGAATAAATCAAAACTTGAAAAGACATTAAATAAAAGAGAGGAGATACGTAGTAACAGTTATAAATAAGAACTCAGGAAGTTAGAACCCATCTGAGGAACGCATCCAGAGAGAGGAGGGAAGGCATTTATAAGGGCATATACTAGATAAAACTAATTAAATGGACAGATTAAGACTGGGGAAAAGTTATGGGAACCATTAGGAAGTACTTTCCCCTGGAAACTATCAGGAAGTACCTCCTCTGGAGAGTATTCCCCAGTGTAAGGCTATTGCTCCTAAGAACGTTTAAAGGGCAGGACAGAGATGATACTAAACAATCCTCTCTATAAAACGACTAGATTACAGGCTAATAGAGCTTTACCTCTGAGGCTTTTGCAACCGAGAAATCATCTGAGAATTCAAAAGAAGAACTCAGAATTGTGGTCTGATGGTAGGACAAGTACTTCTGCTTGAGAAAACCTTCTCAATCAAAAGCTGTCCCTTCCCTGTGGTTATATCTGCCCACTGCTACAGGGGATCGTAGTCACTTCATGAATTCATGGCACACTTTTGTTAAATCAGTCCCAATGTTAATAAAGAAGATAAGCATGACATATCCCAACTCTGGTATAAAAAAACCACAGAAGAAAGTCCACTCAGCATGATAATATTATTTTTTAGCAATGCATTTAACTTTTGGTTTTGTACATTTTAATAACTAAGACATAAATGGCAAAAAAGTAAAACAAGGGAAGGCTATTAAAAATAAAATTTATAATAAACTATATAAAGTAATGAGAGCAATGTGTGTGGAAACAGTGCCATTACTTTAGGGCCAAACTTCATAAAATAATAGACCTGTAATACTAAAGATTTACTGGATCTTGAACTTGAAGGCAATTTCTTGAGTCTAGGACTGACGAAGCTACTGATCTTAGAGAAGACTCTCTTGTTTTCATGAGTATAATTTTACAAAATGAAGAAGAGGTTGCACAACAATGTGAATAAATTAACAGTACTGAACTGTACACTTAGAAACGGTTAAGAGGATAAACATTATGTTCTGTGTGCTTTTTTGTCACAACTTAAAATACAAACCTAAGTTTGAGAAAATGGGAGAAAGATAGAGGAAAAAAAGCAAGGGGTAAAAAGTGTGTGCAGGTGAATCAGAGAGAGAGGCCAAAGAGAGCATGCAGGGCAGCAGGAAGGGGCAGGCGCAGGGCAGGGGGAGGGCAGAGACCACAAGAAGAAGGAGATAAACAGAGGGACCCAGAGAGAGGGAAAGATGGCCACAGAGGAGCAGAGCCAGGGGACTGTGGAAGGGGGAGGGGAAGAACAGAGGGAAGAGGAAAGAGAGGAACAGAGAGAGAAAAGAGATGGGCAGTAGAGACGCGCAAATGGTAGAGAACCAGAGAGAAGCAAAAAGAGGGTGAAGGAGAGGTGAGAAAAGCAGATGGGGTAAAACATACAGAGAAAAAGAAACAAATATTCAGGGAAACAGTGAAAAGATAAAAACTAGAAAGGTGGGGGGGAGAATATAAAAGGGGGGACAGACTGAGGTGAGAAGCTGAGAGGATTCAGGAGCCCTGTAAAGAGAGGACAGTAAAGGGAGGGAGGCTGAGAGAGGTGGGGGGACATGGAGACGGCAGGAGAAACTGAGAGAAAATGAAAAAGGAGGCAAGGAGAGAAACTGAGTATTCACTGATTACATTATAATAAATGTAACATGCTATGAAGTCCCCTTTGAACAGTGTCTCCCAAATCCTACACACTGTGATTTATTGTATCTTTATTATCACTTAAACTATTTTCTAATTTCTCTTGTGAAGTACTGTTTGGCTTGTGGGTTATTTAAATGTGGTTGCTTAATTTCTGAGCAGGGAGGGATTTTCACCTTATCATCATTTTATTGATTTGTAGTCTAATTCCACTGCATTCTGAGAAATACAACTTAAACTTTTAGAGAAAAAAAATGAAGAAGAAATTTCAGACTTTTTTGAGGAGGAAAAAAAGGTATTTTTTTCAAACCTTTTTTGAGGAGAAAAGCTGCTTTTCATTTCCACAAATCCTTGAGGTCATTAGGGTCAAAGAGAGACCCACATGGAACTCCTTCAACTGGTGGGGAAAGACAGAGGCTTTCCAACTTCATATACCCACCCCAAGAAAGAAACACATATCATACTGCAACCTCACACACCCTCTGAAGCAAACGTTTTACAAAACATGTGTGTCACTCTGATATTTTTCTATTCTATGGTACCTTTTAAATGCTTTTTTGACCCACTAAATTGCTGCCAGTACCCACTAAGGGGTGGTTACCCACACTTTGGAGAACCCCTGTATAGGGTGCACGCGTTAGGCAGAGGTGGGGATGGCTAAGCTCCTGAACAGGTTCCTGAACAGCGAGCCCGTGAGAGTGTGAAAGGGTTTGCCGCTTCCAGCTTCTCTCCTCCTTTCCCTGGGAATGCTGAGAAGCCAGGCAGAAGCCGCCACAGCAGGGGTACCTGTCCTGGCAAGCTCTCAGATATGCCTTTGAAATAATTCAAGATGGAATCTTTCCTATTGCTTAGGAACCTGGATTAAAATTACTCTGCATCAGTGTATATCTGCAGCAATTTATATTCTCCTGTTTACTGTGACTTGGTAAATATTTAATGAAAATAATAATAATTAGAAACAAGAGTCTCCCTGGCATATTATTGAAGGCTCTCAATAGTTTGTAAAATGGAAACCCAACCATCATTTACACTTGGGTTTACAAAGCTATCACATGACTCTGCACCAGGGCCTCATCCCTCCTCGCACCACTCTTGTCAAGAGCCAGACTCCTGCTGCGTTGGAGGAGGGGAGGACTGGAGAGTTTCAATAATACATGATCTCCTGTGAAAAAGGACTGTGAGCCCATAGGACGGGACTTCACCTTGTTATGCTAAACACGGGGAATTAATGGCTCTCAATTAGCTAAATTTCAAATGAGAAGCATGTCTAATTATAAATACGTTTATCTAATTAAATGCACACTGCTTAATTATCATTGTTTTTAAATGGGTGACCTAACAGCATGAACACCATGTTTCCTTAACATCCAGCTCCCTTCTGCTCCCTTCTCTTCATCACTTAATGATACTACCTTTTTTTAAGACTATTGTTCCAAAACAAGAACAGTAATGCTCTGTCCTCCCCAGGAAGAACCATATGACCCAGAGTGAGTGAGGCATGCTCTGCGTTCTTCTCTGAGCTCAGTACCGATCAGTTGTATTAAATCCATGTTTAACAACTATAAATTCTTTAGTTAATTCATTTAATACGCACCTATTATCCCCCTAACTAAGAGACATGTATTCTCTTTCTTACACATCTCATGACCCAGGCACAAGTGTAAGACATCTTTATTATCTGTAAAGTGAGGACAATAGTAACAGGTTTGGAATAAGAATCTAATGAATTAAAACGTGCAAAAAGCACATACAAGTGCTTGACTCAGAGTGACAACTTTCATTATTGTTATTATAACATGTTGTTTTCTAAGATTAGAGTGCTTTTCCCCAGTTTGTAATTCTTTTTCTAGAAAATGCCATTTTAATATTTCCTCATGTATGTGTTCCTTGAAAATCCCCTCAATCCCCTCACTCTGTCTCTCGTGCCCCACCAATATTAATATTTTCATCAGCAGCATCAATAACAAAGGTGCTTTATGTATAACTAATTTAATTCCCACAGCAACCATGAACTATTATCACCCCATTTTACAGATGAAGAAACTGAGGCACAGAGAGGTTAGTCATTTGCCCATGGAGACTGGATTTGATCTAGGCAGTCTGGCTCTGGCACCCCTGCTCGTAACCTCTGCACTACACTGTCTCTCTCTTGCATCCTTTTGCACACCCCTATCAAAGGAGTAATTAGGATGTTTTGAAATCATCTGAAAACAAATCCGCCTCTTCCATTAGGCAGCTAGCTTCCTGAAGCTAAGTAGCATGTGTTACTCAACTCCATATCTCTGGCATCTAGCATAGGCTTTGGAACACAATGAGTGCACAAGTTTTACTTTGTCACTCTAAATGTTTGGTGAGTGAGAGGTCCAGAGTATACCTCTCCTCCATATGAACCCAAAGAAGCAAAATTGGTCTTATAAGTCTGTGGGAGATCAAGATTTGGCCACCCTGAAATATATCTCTTTACCTTGATTGTTTTCTCTGATGGACATTTGACCTCCCCCACTAACTGCCTAAAGAATTTGACATAGTAACTCCTTCCTGGAACAGATCTTCTATCTGATGACTGTAATATAATGTAAAATAGATGTTACAATAGGAAAGGCACCAACAAGCCCATCAAAAATATCAAAAATTCTGTCTCTCTGGCCACATTCTTTAGATGGCCCTGCAAGGAGTTGCCAGACAAACATTTACATTTATAAGGGAAATCTCCATTCGTAAGGGTATCTCCCTCTCTGCATTGGGAAGAAGGGGGATGACCTAATTTCTAGAAACTTATCAATGTGGAAGGTGAAGCCTTAAATCTGCATGATAACCTTACTCTTGTTTACTGTGCTTTAGTGGTAATCTCCTGTAACTGACTCCCCCCACCCCCCAACATTCTCCTTTGTCTTTAGCTGAAGATGGTATTTAAGACAAGAATTTCTGCTATTGTGTTGAGAAACGCAGTGTCCCTGGTTTCTCTCATGTATACATGTTATTAAACTTGGTATTATTTTCTCCTGCTAACCTGTCTCGTTAATTATTTGGCCAGCCATAAGAACCTTAAGAGAAAGGGCAGAGGGGGAATTCTCCCTCTTCCCCCACAAGTTCCAAACTCTGTAACCAACTATGCCAAAGCATTAGATTCCTATACCATGCTGAATCATAAAGGTTTGAGGAAATAAACGCCATCAACTAACTGCAAGGAAGCAGCATAAAGAGAGAAAGACGGGTTTCTGACTTAAGCTAAAATTTAAAAGGTGGTGAAATTATAGTGTGTTACTTTCTTTTTTCTTATTTTTCTCCTATCCAGCCCATCCTCTAGGGCAGTGCTTCTCAGCCAGGGGGTGTCTTGCCCCCCAGGGGACATGCAGCAATGGAGCGGAAACATTTTTGATCGTCACAACTTTGGAAGGGAGTTTTTCACTGGCAGCTAGTGAATTTAGGCCGGGGATGCTGCTAAACATCCACGATGTAGAGGACAGCTCCCTCTATGACCCACCCAACAGAGAATTATCTAGTCTAAATGTCAGTAATGCCGAGGTTAAGAAATCCTACTCTAGGGTGAATTGCCGCTGTGGTATGGGGGAACACAGTTTACCTACGCTGCTTTAAAAGAGTAGAACAAAGCTGCTGGCAGTGGGAAGAGGAAAGCGGTAGCTTTACAACTGGAACCTGTGGGCCAGTCTCCTATTCCCTGCCTGCCCAATGACAACCCCTGAATTACCGGGTTGGAGAGCTAATATCAACTAAAAATTCTAGCATTTTTCCTATTCTATCCCATATAATCCCCGAAAAGTCAAATTAGGTACTAACCCAGCTGTGCCCAGAGAGGATTATATGGATGTGTTTTGGCCAGCGTGTTCACCGACTGAGAGGTACGTTTCTCTGAGAAGGCTTTAATGGGAGGGTGATCCACAGGCATGACAGTCGGTACCCAGGCCAGGTGGTAGGTTAACACTGCAGTCAGTAAGGCAGCAAAAAACCTTGGAGAAACGGAAGAAAACACAACCAGAGGAGTCAATGCAGGAAGAGGCATGTCATATACAGCACATACACTGGCCAAGAATTTGCATATAAGGCTCCAGAGAGTTGAAGCTTACTGGTTTTTGTTGATCTGTTCTATCAGAAGTGTAAACTCCTTGAGAAAGCGCTGGCAGAGCTGGGTTTTTTCCAAAGTGCTGGACGTCATGGTAAGCCATACGGGTTCAGCTATCCTTGGAACAGAATATAAGTTCCAGATAGTCCCTCTATAGAAAAGAGAAGGGATACACAAAACTGTCACAAATATTTTGGATAATCTTTTTACAAAGGAATCAAGGAGAAAACAATAATTTAGATCTGTGTAGTCCTTAAGGGATTCACGCAGTATATAAAACAGGGGTCAGCAAACTATGACCCACAGGCCAAACCTGACTGCCACCTTTTTTGTAAATAAAGTTTTATTGGAACACAGCCATGCTCATTCCTTTACAAATTATCTACCACTGCTTTTGCACAATGGCAAAGTTGAGGAGCTGCAACAGAGACCCTTTATAGAAACGGTATACCAACACTTGATATAAAATATTCATTTTTGAAACAATTTATTTTCACAATGCCTTGTGTCAGAATTTATGCCTGTTTTTATAGTAAAGAAATAAAGAAAGAAAGAAAGTATATGTTCTACTAAAAATGTGACCGGAGGCAAGTCAACTCTCCCAATTTATGGTTAGTGCTTTAGTTCTCTAAACCAAAGCAGCCTGTTCATTATAGATAAAAAAATATATATATAGATGGCTCTTCTGCAATATTTTATATACTAAAGTTTTATTTTTTTCTTTGTGAGGAGGACTAGCCCTGAGCTAACATCTGATGCCAATCCTCCCCTTTTTTCTTGAGGAAGACTGACCCTGGGCTAACATCCGTGCCCATCTCCCTCTACTTTATATGGCACGCTGCCACAGCATGGCTTGACAAGCAGTGCGTCAGTGCGTGCCCAGGATCCGAACCTGCGAACCCCAGGCTGCTGAAGCAGAGCGCTTGCACTTAACCGCTGCGCCACCAGGCCGGCCCCTATACTAAGTTTTTATATGGACTAATCGAATCAAATTCTTAGAACTGTAAACTATTAGAGAAACTGACTCATTTAGTTCTATCACTTTACAGATTAAGAAACTGAGGCCTAGGGAAATTACGTTACTTGCGCAAGACATACAAATATCTCATGACAAGCTCAGGGTGAGAATGCAGGTCTCCTGCCCTTATGCCAAGGGCTCTGCTCCAAGCTACATGACTCACAAGTGTTTTTCCAAAGAGCACACTAACTTAACTTAGGATCCCCACTGGTATTTCTGAATTTGAAACACATCTACTCTTCCCAAATCAAGATAGATGAGACATATTCTGACTTGATTTTCTAGCTGTGTGCATAAAAGAATTGAGATACAAAAGAAGTCCACCTTGGCAAAAAACAGAGCATTTGCGGAGTTAGGTAGCAACGACAAGTTACGGTCACATGGAACTGAGATTCATTTACTAAAACTAAGGTCTCCAAACGCTAACACTTTATTTTGTCACCATTTCTGGAGGGGTAGGTTGTTGAAGTAAGAACAGCACCTCTCTATGTACACAGTGAGGCTTTCTGGTTCTGTACTTTCAGATTCTTGACCTCTGGAAAATTGATACTTTCATTAAACTAGTGTCCAGACTCTCAAGCACAAGCCAGCTTCTAGTCTGACCACAGCAGAGCAACAGGCAAATCCAGTGCCACCCACACCAATTACAGAAGGTTTACTAATCATCAGATTGCCATCAAAAAACACAACTCCACACTATTTCTCAAACATATGACTTAGGTCTTAACAATCACCAGATAATGACTAATGTGTTACTTGAGTATTTTATACATAACCCAGGGTTCAAAAAAGGCTGGGGATTTTGCTCCAAGTAGATTATGGAGTTCACCAGTATATTCATTAAGCATCACGTTTTAACTTTCTGAGAATTCTAACATTTTTTATCCCTCAGCTACAGGGTAACAGTTTGACTCATTAGCTCATGAGTGCTTTGGAGTGGGATTCCATACCCCATTGAGAAATTGGCTCTAAGAAAACGTGCAACAATCCCAGCTCAGGACAGTGCAAGAGAATCCCACCTGTTACCCAAAGCAGATTACCTTTTCACCCATACATTAGGAGCAAAGATTCTCCAGAGTACAAAGGTCAGTCTCCAGAGTACAAAGATCATCAGTTAGAAACTAACAATGAAGACACACTAGAGTGATCATATAATTTAATGTCCAGACCTTAGGAGAGGACATTGGGTATAAACTAGGGATGTTCAGGCAAACTGGAATGTGTATCTCCCAGACATGCATACTCTCTCCATTTATGCTTTGGACAAGCATCCTTGAATTCAAGTTTCCACATCTGTAAAATGGGGTTAATAGTGCTTACTCTTAGGGCTTTTGTGAAGATGACATGAAATAATGAACAGGCTTAAAAGAGATACCTGAATATTAGTTTTCTCCATTCATCCTGTTAAAAACAATTACATCAAGAACTGTCTGTCAGCCAGTAGTGAGGATTATTTGGTGCTGGATGACTTAAATTTTTCCTCCATTTGGTCTTCAAGTTTCCATCTTGAAGGAAGGAGCTGCCAAAATGACTAATAATTGCCAGCCCCTCAATTCTTCCAAGTCATGGTCTCCACGTATCCCTAGATCCATGGCTGCCGTTGCTACTGCTGCTCATGAATTTCCTATTGGATTCACCAAACTTTGCCAATTTACCTGAACTCTCCCAGAGCTTCCATCAGACGGCTGACATAAAACTGGACACGGAGACTTGATTCTGCAATCTTCCTACAGGAGATCATGGCCTTCATTGAAGAGAAAACAAGCCAAATTACTCTCCAAGAAGAAATTCCTTTATAACTATCTACTGGGCTTTATTAATAAAAGACAATATTATAATCAAAACATTCAAGGTGGTAATGACTAAAGTCATCAGGAAGCAGTAATTTCCTTTCCTAAAGCAAACCAATATCTGATCTCTAATATCAATGGGCTAAGGATCTATCACTGTTGCAGGTGATTTAAGTTCTCTGGGAAAGTGATTTAATACATAAACAAAGAGATTCTACCATATCCAAAGCCCCATAATCGCTTCTCTGTTTGACACTGGATTACATTCCTATTACCTTTTCAATTGCACTCTTCAGCCTGTTCATGTGAGATTCAAACAGGGGGAAATGAGAAAAAAAGAAGTCCTGGAAATTCCTTTGTGCCTCTTCTTTCTCACACAGGGAAAAGATGATGCTTATGGCAATTTTCTTCCTCCGAACCATGGCCGGATTAGAACTACAGGTTTCTTCAGCCAGGCTGAATGTCTCATCAGTTGACCTGGAGGAAAAATAAGTTCAAAAAATTGCCATGCATCAATGAATTACATGGAAGATAAACTGTAATGCCAGGGGACAACATTCAGACAGCTAGTCCAGAACACTCAGAGTCTTAACTACGAGTTTATCTACCTCTAATTCATTCTCTTCTATAATTTTCTGTCATGAAAAATGAAAATATCAGCTTGCCACACAATATTATCCTAACGTGGAAAGAAATTTAAATGAAAACTGAAAGTAATTTCAAATGTCCCCCTATTAGATTCTCAGTCCTTTTCCCCTGGCCTATTTCGCATCAGATGGGTGGTATTTAGGTTGGGGTGTGCAACATCTGTTCTCTCAAAACATAGGCCTTTTGTTTTGGTTGACAGATACCAACAGATAAGAATGTCAAAAGAAACATGATCTTATGTGGTATTCTGTTTAACCAAGGCATCGTGTTTGGATATTTAATGGTAGTTAAGGCTTATCTTCCCAAGGCTATTAAAACCATTAGATGAAGTTACTCCTGTAAATGCTCAGATTAAGCCACGTGACTGATTAAGCTCTCTGAGAAATCCCCCAAGCAGAAAGATCCACCTCTCTTCTGGTAGAGCCAAATTCTCTAAAAAACTTAAGATTCTTTCGAAAAACTCTGCTTCTATGATAAGAGAATCATGAAGCCAATAAATTCTGAATATATATTCAACTTTTCTTAAGCGGTAAACCTCACAAATATGGCCCAACCCTGTCTCTTATTTAACTGTTCGAAAAACCAGCATAACTACCACACAGCTACTAACAGCAAGAGTGAAAATAAAAGAAATAACTTGTTTTTTCTACAAAGACATCAAAGCAAAGGACATAACATTGCAAATGGAAGCGCCTAGCCTGGTGGCACATAGTAGGTATGCAATAAGTTTTCTCTCATTGACCCCACCATTTAGTCTCATATCTCTGCCCAATAAGGGAGGATTTGGCTTCCTCCATTTTCTTTACTACAAATTGCAACATAACAATTACTTATGCTTGGCAGAATTCGAGGCACCCTCCCACTCTTGGTCTTAAAGTTCTTATTTAGTGCTCTACTCACAGTCCATAATGTTCCTGTGATTTCAAACATTCGCATTTTTTAAAAACATACATACATCAAAAGTTTTATCCTCAGGAAAGCTATTTTATTTTTAAAGGCAAGGAGATAGACATCTTGTTCTAACCTCAGAGGGATACGTTATTTTTCTTTTAACTTCAAGCAAGATGCGGGAAATGTAGATGGGGTTGAAGAATCAGTAAGAGACTCTCATTAACAGACATGCCTCTGGAAGGACACGATCTCCAGGTGCTGTTGTAAATGCTGTGCATTATAATAAACCATCAACCGTTTTCTCTGAGGAATTCCTAGATCCTAATCATCTGCTCGTCAGAAGAAAATTCTTGAGGCTCTCTTAGAATTTTACTTAATTTCATACATTGCTCCCTCTTCTTTTCCAAGGTGCCCATATATGTTGTCCTGCACCAGTTTATTGGTATTTTGGATACGAAATTCTGAGCTTATATTTTTTTTCTTTCTTTCTTACAACCCTTTCTTCTTTGTCTATCTGCCATTTCTCTTCTTTTTCAAAAGTAAAATGATCATATCAGTCCATTCATCTTTGGCCAATGTGGTCTTCAATATTCAAATTGCAGAAAAACCCTGGACCCTATGCAGTTTTATGCATCATCTTCATCTCTACCCTATAAACAATAACCAACTCCACTTTAACATAGCAGAGAGTGCCACCTACTGAATTTCTGAAAAACTTCCATAGCTATAATAGTGCAGATTGCTCGTACTTGCTTTGTTATATATCTCTCTACTGAATTCTAAAGCAACTGAGCTTCATTCTGTAGTCTTGGATCAATCATGCAAACTGGAATAAATTAGGTCATGTGGTATTGTAATTATATTTTTAAAATTATTCCACAATGAAAGGATGTTTCGGAATGTTTTAAAAAATTTAAGTATGCACCCAAATACTTCGTCATATCTTTACCCTCAAGTCACCAGGTAAGGTATACAGACCGTTTTGCAAATGCTGAAACTGAGGCAGAGTGATTAATCAACTTCCTTCAGGAACAGAAAGCTTCTTAGTGACAATGCTGGAGTTAGAACCCAGGGTATCTGTCCTCTAGTCTAGGCTCATTTCTTGGACACTGGAAACAACCAGGGACTCTGCCCCCATGTCTGATCCATCTGCTGCTGTTCAAGCCATCAGACCATCATGCCAGCTGGAGCACTGAGGGGAAATAGCTGGGAGTAATCACATCAGCTGACAGGCCTTCAAGTCAAGGAAAGACCACTGCTGCCCACTTAATTTTCTCCTTATGAAAAAATCAAACAATTTTGTTGACATTTATGAATAAGTATTTACATACATTATGGGTACTTCAAGATCATAAACAAGGGAAAAACTATGCTTATTTAAGTACATCTCAGTGATCTATAATTAATATTAGGACTGCTTAGTCTAATTGTTTATGTCAGCTTTGAACTTATGCTGACTCTATGTACTACATTGGAACATATGAAATCGCCACATTTGTAGGTCGAAGAGCCATCCCATTGCATGGTTGGTTCAATTTAACAATTCAGATCAAAAGCCTTTCTGGGACATCATCCCTTGCTCTTTTAGGGTTTCAATAGCCTCACTAAGGGATGAAATCTCTGCAGCTTCTCTCCCACTATAGGGAGTACTGCTGTACCAGCTGGCAAACGCCCAAGCCTGACTCCCC
Organism: Ceratotherium simum simum; assembly: GCF_057802395.1. Lineage (NCBI taxonomy): Eukaryota > Metazoa > Chordata > Mammalia > Perissodactyla > Rhinocerotidae > Ceratotherium > Ceratotherium simum. Next base: position 27,749,842 of record NC_141911.1, read on the forward strand.
ATCCAGTAACCAAAGTTCACCACCTGGCACAGGAGGGGGCCTTGCAGCATGGGTGTCAGTCTAGAGCCCACTGTTAAGGATTGTCAATATCCTCCTTGACTACCTGTAACTCTCTTAGGAAGAAAATTTTTGATTACTGTGAATTTTCTCTCAAAGCCAGAGGCAATCATATTTTTGGTACTCACTGTTCTCTTGTCTAGCATAAGAAACTCATTTTCCCAGTCACACACTTGCCAAAAGGGAGAGATCAACTGCACCATCCTTTAAATGAAGGGATCTTCACAGGCAGAGTGATCATTCAAAATGCCTGCTGCACTGACATTCTCCGTGTTCAATAGGACTGAACCCAGGGCCAGCTTCACAGGCCAGCTTCACAGGCATGCAACCCCGCTCACACAAAGCCCTTGTCTCAGAGGGGCCCCAGGTTTGGTTTAATGATCTGTGGTTGCTATCTTGAATTCTTAACAATTTTATCTTTGAACTGTGTTCTGTAAGTGAAGTCTGATGGGACAACGAAGCATGTACATGAGCAGTAAAGACACCAGGCAGCAGAGCATACAGTGGGCTCAAGTCCGAGGCCATGCAAACCAGACATTGAGCAACTGGCCTGGTGGTCGGGCACACATCCACATGTCTGGGCAACCCAGGGTGCCACGAGGCCCCAAGGCAGCAAGGCTGGGACCTGGGCCCAGACTGGTGGCTGTGACAGCGGAAGCAGGAGAGGCAGCAGCAGAAGCAGCAGCAGTCATGGCCATGGGAGAGAGGAAGGACTTGGGCAGGGTCATGACCCTTGGTGGGAGGCCAGCTTGTCCGTCCATCATCAGAGCCCATTCTTATGGAGTCTGCACAAATATTTAACTCTCCGACCTGAACCCCAGGACAGTAAATTATTACAAAGTAAGAGCCTACAGTGGATACTGCAATAAAGCATATCAGAGACTTGGAATTCTTCAGAGTTTATAATAACTCGTTTTGAAAACTGTAGCAGCACTGCAAAGCAAATATCCACAGCCATAGAAATAGAAATTAAATATAAAGTTTGTTGCTCTGGACAGAAAAAAACCCCACTATTTTCATATGAAGCTTTAGATGAAGAAATTATTAATAAAGACGCTGATTTTAAAATTAATTTTTTCATATAATTGAAGATACACTGATAGAATGTCCCACCAGGCATTCTGAATTATATACAACTCACGAAGACACTTTCACTTTCTTGTAAAGCCTTCATGAGTTACAGGAAATAGAGGAAACATTAAAATAAGTTTGTATAAATTTACATTTAAAATTAAATTCAGACTTACACAAAATGGATTTGTGAGAAGGATTAAAGTTTTTTAGAAAAACTATTCCACAAGAATCATCTGATCTAGATGTACTAAAATTTATACTTCAAAAGTTTATTGAAAATTTATCTCAAGGTTATCGTAACCTATAGAGCTCCAGTAACAGTTGTAGCAGCAGAAAGATGTTTCTAAAAATAAAAAAATTATCAAAAATTATTTGCCACCTTGCATTTGCCAGGAGTAACTAATGCTGCTTTCAATTATATTGATGTATAAATTTTGATGACCTAAACAAATGAATCTGCAGAAAAGTGAACCAGAAAAATCTTATGATGAATCAAGATACTGCATTAAGATTACTATTATACAAAATTCTGACATCAAGATATTATTTTTTACAATTTATAAGTTTATGTTATTATTCATGTATCACTATTATTTCTATTACATTTTGTAAGTAAAATATTTTTAAAGGAAAAGCTTTAAATTTTAGTCCCTTTAACAGCAATTTTTCCTGCTTTTTGAACAATGGACTCTGTATTTTCATTTTTGAGCCCAAGGCACTCATTTTAGGCATAAGTTCACTAGAAATTCCCTAGTTACCAAGTCTCAATTCAAATTAGAGTTTTCAAAGAATTTCAGAGGAGTGGGTTGGGGAATGCTATTCAACTTTCAATTTAAACCTGAAGGGATGGAAAAGGATTTTTAGTAAAGAGAAGACATCTAAAGGAGAAGGCTTCTAAGACCCATCTACCTCTTCACAGAAGCCCTTGTAATGACAGTGAGGACGGTGGACGCCCTCTCCTGCCAGTTGCAGTAATGGTAATGATAATAATGGCAATAGTAGTAGTAAATAAGCCATATTGGCCAATATTTTATTTACCATACCCAGTCCAGGCCTGACTTGACTTGCTGTATCTCATTTAACTCTCCCAAGAACGCTGTGAGGCTGGTACCAAGACAATTATCATATTGCAGATGAGGAAGTAACACTTAGAATACAGGTTAACTCATTCTCGCATTCATCTGGTGAGTGGCAGAGGTAGGACTTGTCACCACACCAAATTCCAAGCTCTTAACCATTCCACTTGAAGTCCACCAACCAAGAAGCAGTTTCTCAGAGAGTGATACATTTTTTTTCTTTTTATCTAGCTCCCTAGGATTGTGAGAGCAACCGAAGAGAGGCAAGCAGCCTGATATGCGCTACACACATGCCCTAACCCCTCGTTTCTAAGCTTGTCCTTTCAGTAGCCTCTCTTCCACGGAGGGCTCCCCAATTCCCTCCACGACCACCAGCAAGTGTTCTCTCCCTCCTCTGAGTCCCAAAGCACTTTATGCCTCTCCATAGACTTTATCATTTATTATCTTTATACCAGTACATAAATGCCTATCCTCTTCTCTATTAGTCTTTAAACTACTTATATGCAGGTGTGTAGCTGAATCATCTTTACACCTTCACAGATCCCTACACGTGGTGATTACTAAGTCAACTTACTAAATCAACCAATTTACCTGTGAATTTTTATAGGTATAACTTATCTTAATACCCCTTTAAGTTTTTGGGCTGTAGGAAGAAGAGACTGGAAGCTACTGATATAACATCATAAGAAGCCAAAAATGTACATTTTTCACACAACTAAACTTTAGATCTAAAAACCAACTGAAATGATGGAAGAAAATACCTTGATGCCATCTCTATTCATAATCAGATTTGTGACTGTTTAGCTCAAGAACTAAAGTTTTACAAAGAGAGTATGTCACAATCCTTGAGTTCATATACTTTCAAAGACCACACTGGTTTCACCATAAGCCAAGGGAGAGATTGAGTTCACCCTTCTAACTTACAAGAGCTACACCTGGAAGGAAGCCAATTAAAAGAGAGAGCATACTCATTTTAAACTAACACTAAATCTAACTCATACATGGCACAACTACCCAGATATTTCCCAGTGTCTTCCAAACCAGGAGATGTTACAGGTAGCTTGTTTGAATTGTTTAGCGGATTGAAACCAACATTTAAAAAAAGAAGAAAAGAGAATATATCGCAGTGTTAATATTAATTGGTGAAACTTTTGTTACATATAAAGATGTTTGTTACTGGATCATGATGTAAAATGCGTTAGCATGAGTTGCAGACAAAAGAAAGGTTTGAAAAATACTGACCTATTTCATAAAGTTCCAGTGACGACTAAACAAATCAACACATGTAAAACGCTTAGCCCAGCGCCCCATACAATAAATGTTGGCTATTCACTCTCTCTGATAATTCTTGCAAAAGGTGGGCTAAGTAAGACATTTCGAAGTATTAAATGGTTATTAATTCTAATTAGTTAATTATGAAAAGAACTTGGGACTTATAATAGAGACATGAAAAGGAAAGGCAAAAAATTCAAATTACTTTGTAATTTCCATAAGCTTCTCACTTGTAAACTTCCAGGCTAAGCTGAAGCTAATCAGAAAGTTTCAGCTCTCTTTCTCCACTGATGACAGGTGAGCAGTGTCCTGCCAGCCTCGTCAAGCTGCCTACACTAGTCCCTTTCTCAGCGAGAGGAAATTTGCAACTTACCTCCTTGGAATGATGCCATTTTCCAAACTTGTTGTCTGACTTCGAAGCCAGCGGCGCTGGTAACTGCTGGAAGAGGATGTAGACGAGCTTGGAGATGGAAAAGGTGTAATCAAAAGGCTGCTTAGTGAGGCTGTGGGGAAGAAAAGTTGCAAGTTGCAAGTTCAGGTAAATGAGTCCTCATGAAGCTACATAAAAAATACATGTCAAGTAACCTAAATGTTCAGGTTCTACCAGTCATATCCAGCAGGGGGAGACTGTAACTTCTCTCTTACAAAGACCTCTGTATAGCAAAGAAAACATCCTTTAAAAAGGAAAACAAATTAAAAGAAATAAGGATTACAGACACAGCAAGTGCATCAACTATCAGGCCTCACATTACAAATGCAAAATAATTATTACTCATTATTACAAATGCAATCAGAGTGTAGATGGCAGGTTTATGATAAAATGGCCCGCATAACATAATTGTTTATATTGCTACCTGGTAACTAATGCCATACACAACGTATACTTACACATATTTCCTCCTCTTGACTACTTCTTTACTCTACATTCTGAGGTGAAATCTAGGCAAATAACTAGTTCCTCCACATAGTAACCTTTCTCCTGCTCGCCATCTCCAAATATACATTACTTATCCTCCTTCCCCTCAGCCTCCCTGCAACTCCCTTGGCTATGAAAGAGCAACCTCTAGTCTTAAACATATTTTATGCTTGGATTATGTATTTGTCTCCGAGCCTCTCTCTGCTTCCTCCTGCTACATAATATTATCTGCCTGCACTTGGGCTCTCGGTGAGTATGAGCTGACATGTCAGCCCAGACTCTTCCAACAGGCAGGGAGGGACTGGTCCTCATCAGGGCAGGCAAAGGATTTCTTTCAAATCACAGCTGCTTGGCAGATGTCTAGTGGTTTGGAAGAATGGAAGGAGGAGACAGACCTTTCCTCCTTTTACTTCCCGAGGGCTAGAGAAGTAGGCACTGAAATGTTACTCAGTCCAGGGGAAAAGGAAATGGGGTGTTACAGGTGGCTGGTCAACATTTTCAGAAGCAAATCACAGAGCAAATGAAATTGATTTCAGTAAACACAGTATACTACGCTCAGATAGCACTTAATAAGGCAGTTTCTCCATATGAACTATTATATTTTTATTTACACTTTTATAGGCAGATGGAAATAAGCTGACTCCCTGACCTGAGTTCTTAAATACTACAAAAGTTCCTTGGCTATTAATCGATAATCAATAAGCAAATGCCTAGTGTTTACAATGTGCCAGGCAACTGGGATACAGTGGTGGACAAGACACACACATATTTGCCTGCATGGAGCTTTAAGTCTGTAATACAAGAATATCAATGAACTTCCCAGGCTACAAAATTTAGAGGCATAATGACTCAAGCTTCTTTCCACGGCAGAGATCTGTGAGATGCTTATCTTCTAATCTAGTCAATATTCACAGAAAACTTGTTTGGTAGATCTTAACCATCTTTGTATCCCTTGTACCCAGGACAGCGCCCTGAACACAGCAGACAATAAGTAAATGTTTACTGAATGTACAGCACTCCTTCAGTAAAGTATTACCCAGATGTGGCTGGCCCCAGCAGGTGGCCTCTGTTCTGACCTAGTTTCAGACTTGAGGCTGAACTTAAATCTCCAAAATCAACTCCACAGTTCAAATATCAGTGAGTGGGTAATTTTACTTAGAATTTTGAAGGGAGATAGAAGAGAATTTTTCTTCAAAGTCACACAAAATTACTTAATAAAAATATCCCAGTTAGACATTTCTGCTCCACCTCTAAGTTCTCAAAGTCCCCTATAAGATCCAGAAGATCCTTGTTCCCTATTCCCAAATCTTCAGGGTCTCCTGTCTGTCTCCCCGTCTTATGCTGAGCAAATCAACTTTTTCTTGGCAGGCGGAGGACACAGTTGAGGGGTAGTACTTGCATTATAAACATTTTTTCCCTACCACAGAAGCAAGGTGGAGATGACCTTGAAATCCAATTTATCTGGAAATTGTATTGCTGTATAATTCAGTTTAATAAACTGAGAGCCCAGGCTCCTGGTTCAAATCCCAGCTCTGCCACTCACCAGCCGTGACACTTGGGCAGTTTACTTAACCTGTCAGCTTTCTCATCTGTAAAATGAGGACAACACCACACCTCTGTATTTTTCATAAGAGCTGTAACCTGCTAGGAATTGGACACTGAAATTCACTCAGTCCAATGGAAAAGGAAACGGGGTATTACAGGCGGCTTGTTTGAATTGTTTAGTGGATTGAAACCAACACTTAAAAAAAGAAGAAAAGAGACTATACTGCAGTGTTAATATTAATTGATGAAACTTCTGTTATATATAAAGATGTTTGTTACTGGATTATGATGTAAAATGTGTTAGCATGGGTTGCAAACAAAAGAAAGGTTTGAAAACCACTGACCTATTTCACAAAGTTCCTGTGATGATTAAACAAATGAATACATGTAAAACACTTAGCCCAGCGCCCCATACAATAAATGTTAGCTATTCACTCTCTCTGATAATTCTCGGAAAAGGTGGGCTAAGTAAGACATTTCAAAGTACTAAAAGGCTATTAATTCTAATTAGTTAATTATGAAAAGAACCTAGGACTTGTGATAGAAACATGAAAAGGAAAGGCAAAAAATTCAAATACTAAAAAAAACAGAAGAGAATATGTCTTTTCTCTTCATTATAAAATGCTGAATAATAATTTTTATGGCATACAAATGAAATATTAAGCTAATGAGTTGGCTTAGTGCTATCTGGCACTTCCTCATCAAAAATATTTTAATATTATTTAAACAGATTTTCATGTACAAGTACTGTGGTATATCATTGTCAGTCACATATCCTAGGAAACAATACAGTTACAACTCTCAAAGGCAAGAACAGGCCTAATGTTGGGCTGCAAACTACTGCATTTTCATGAGAAAAGGGTAGATTCCGATATCTATTCTATTAACATTTAGTTATTTGACTGTTGGCCAGGCTCCTGGTTGGAAAGACAGTGCCGTCTGATGCAATGCTAGGGCTCTGGTGTACATCCCAATCACCTGAGGAGCTGGTTTAAAAATAGGACTGCATGGGCTCAGCTGATTCTCGCTACCTTTGCTATGGGCCTGGCATCCAGAGGATACTGAAGAGGTTTTGCATGAGAGTGAAGTGGGGTGGGGTCCAGACCCAGCTGTGCCCCCAGTTAGCTCCGTGAGCTGCCCTCTCCAATTGGTGCCTCCATTATAAAATGTGAGACTTTTAGTTAAATTATTCATAGGCTCAGTTTCAGCTTTAAAAGTGCTATCTATGCCTATCGCTCCTTAATATTTTTAGTATTGCTTTTCTTTTTAGAATACTTTTATAATTAGAAAAAATATGAATACATATAGATTGCAAAGACTTTGGCAATTTTGTGCATTAATAAGGAAATAAAAATTAGCCAAAATCCCATCACCAGGAGATTACCGTTAACATTTTGTACCTGGCTAACTCCCGACTTAAAAATGTGTGCTTTCATCCTCCCCCTCCCGTCTGAGGAGGACTCTTCAACTAGCATCCATTTATTCCTGCAGAAATTAGCAACAAGAAAAAAGAACAAGTCTAAAGGTTGAAAAGTGCTGATTGCTGGCTCTTCTTGGCCAAGGCCATTCAAGTTCACAATAAATGTTTAACTTTCTCTGAAAATACATTTGCTATTTTGAGAGTTTACTAGAAACACTGTACTGATGATTTGACTACAGAATTGGATTTGACTAAATAATGCCCTGAAACTCTTAAGTCAAGTCCATTTACTCAACAAATATTTACTGAGTACCTACTAAGAGCTGAGCGCCATGCTAGGCACCTGGGACAGAAAGTTAAAGGCTATAGATGGACTTTCTGTACTTAAGAATCTTAAACTCACGGAATAAATAAATAAGACGATTTTAGACTGTGATAACTACTATAAAAATAAGTTAGTATGATTTTCTTCAAGCAACTAGGGCAAAAGTTTATAGGGGGTGGCAGAGGTAAATTCTTTAATCAGTGGTCAGAGAACACCTTTATGAAAATGCGACATCTCAACTAAGACTTAAATACCGACAAGAGCCAGCCATGGAAAGGGCTAAAAGGGAAGGCATCTCAGCTATTCCATATGAAAAGAACTGGCTAATATCAATAATTATTTTAAAAACCTATGGGTACAGAGCACTCCATCCAAAAACAGCTGACTACACATTCTTCTCAAGCACGCATGCAACATTCTCAAGGATAGACCATACGTTGGGAAACAAAGCAAGCCTCAATAAATTTAAGAAGATTGAAATCATAACAAGCATCTTTTCAGACCATAATGCTATGAAACTGGAAATGAACCATGAAAAAAAAACTGGGAAAGTGACAAAAATGTGGAGATTAAACAACATGCTACTGAACAACCAATGGATCATTGATGAAATTAAAGGAGAAATCAAAAACCATCTGGAAACAAATGAAAATGAAAATATGCCATACCAAACCATATGGAATGCAGCAAAAGCAGTCCTGAGAGGGAAACTCATAGCGATACAAGCCCACCTTAACAAACAAGAAAAAGCCCAAATAGGCAACCTTAAATTACACCCAACAGAACTAGAAAAAGAAGAACAAACAAAGCCCAAAGTCAGCAGAAGGAGAGAAATAATAAAAATCAGAGCAGAAATAAATGAAATCGAGACCAAAAAAACAGTAGAAAGGATTAATGAAACAAAGAGCTGGTTCTTTGAGAAGATAAACAAAATCGACAAACCCTTAGCCAGGCTTACTAAGAAAAAAAGAGAAAAGCCTCAAGTAAATAAAATTAGAAATGAAAGAGAAGAAATTACAATGGATACCACGGAAATACAGAGGATTATAAGAGAATACTATGAGAAATTATATGCCAACAAATTGGACAATCTAGAAGAAATGGATAAATTCTTAGACTCATACAACCTCCCAAAACTGAACCAAGAAGAAATGGAGAATCTGAATAGACCAATCACAAGTAAAGAGACTGAAATAGTAATCAAAAACCTCCCAAAAAATAAAAGTCCAGGACCAGATGGCTTCTCTGGTGAATTTTACCAAACATTCAAAGAAGATTTAATACCCATCCTTCTCAAACTATTCCAAAAAATAGAGGAAGATGGAACACTTCCTAAATCATTCTATGAGGCAAACATCACCCTGATACCAAAGCCAGACAAAGACAATACAAAGAAAGAAAATTACAGGCCAATATCACTGATGAACATAGATGCAAAAATCCTCAACAAAATATTGGCAAACCGAATACAGCAATACATTAAAAAGATCATACACCATGATCAAGTGGGATTTATACCAGGGACGCAGGGATGGTTCAACATCCGCAAATCAATCAACGTGATACATCACATCAACAAAACAAAGAATAAAAACCACATGGTCATCTCAATAGATGCAGAGAAGGCATTTGACAAGATACAACATCCATTTATGATAAAAACTCTCAACAAAATGGGAATAGAAGGAAAGTACCTCAACATAATAAAGGCTATTTATGACAAATCCACAGCCAACATCATACTCAACGGGGAAAGACTGAAAGCCATTCCTCTGAGAACAGGAACGAGGCAGGGCTGCCCACTCTTACCAATCCTGTTCAACATAGTACTGGAGGTTTTGGCCAGAGCAATTAGGCAAGAAAAAGGAATAAAAGGAATCCAAAAAGGTAATGAAGAAGTGAAACTCTCACTATTTGCAGATGACATGATTTTATATACAGAAACCCCTAAAGAATCCGTTGGAAAACTACTAGAAATAATCAACAACTACAGCAAAGTTGCAGGGTACAAAACCAATCTACAAAAATCAGTTGCATTTCTGTATGCTAATAATGAACTAACAGAAAGAGAGCTCAAAAAGATAATACCATTTACAATTGCATCAAAAAGAATAAAATACCTAGGAATAAATCTTACCAAGGAGGTGAATGACCTATACAATGAGAACTACAAGACATTATTGAAAGAAATCGATGATGACATAAAGAAATGGAAAGATATCCCATGCATGTGGATTGGAAGAATAAACATAGTTAAAATGTCTATATTACCTAACACAATCTACAGATTCAATGCAATCCCAATCAGAATCCCAATGACATCCTTCACAGAAATAGAAAAAAGAAAACTAAAATTTACATAGGGCAACAAAAGACCCCGAATAGCTAAAGCAATCCTAAGAAAAAAGAACAAAGCAGGAAGCATCACAATCCCTGACTTCAAAACATACTACAAAGCAATAGTAATCAAAACAGCATGGTACTGGTACAAAAACAGACACACAGATCAATGGAACAGAATTGAAAGCCCAGAAATAAAACCACACATATACGGACAGCTAATTTTCAACAAAGGTGCTAAGAACATACAATGGAGAAAGGAAAGTCTCTTCAATAAATGGTGTTGGGAAAACTGGACAGCCACATGCAAAAGAATGAAAGTGGACCATCTGCTATCGCCATTCACAAAAATTAACTCAAAATGGATCAAAGACCTGAAGGTGAGACCTGAAACAATAAAACTCATAGAAGAAAATATAGGCAACACACTGTTTGACATTGGTCCTAAAGGAATCTTTTCAGATGACATGCCTACCCAGACTAGGGAAACTAAAGAAAAAGTAACAAGTGGGACTTTATCAGATTAAAGAGCTTCTATAAGACAAACGAAACCAGAATCAAGATGAACAGACAACCCACCAGCTAGGAGAGAATATTTGCAAAACATACATCTGACAAGGGGTTGATTTCCATAATATATAAAGAACTCACACAACTGAACAACAAAAAAACAAACAACACGATCAAAAAATGGGCAGAAGAAATGAACAGACACTTCTCCAAAGAAGATATACAGATGGCCAATAGGCACATGAAAAGATGTTCAACATCACTAATCATCAGGGAAATGCAAATCAAAACAACACTAAGATATCACCTCACGCCCGTTAGAATGGCTATAATCACCAAGACAAAAAACAACAAGTGTTGGAGAGGATGTGGAGAAACAGGAAGCCTCATACACAGCTGGTGGGAATGCAAACTGGTGGATCCTCTATGGAAAACGGTATGGAGATTCCTCAAAGAATTAAAAATAGAGATGCCCTAGACCCAGCCATCCCACTACTGTGAATCTATCCAACAAACCTGAAATCAACAATACAAAGAGGCTTATGCATCCCTATGTTCATTGGAGCATTATTCACCATAGCCAGGAAGTGGAAGCAATCTAAGTGTCCCTCGACTGTCGATTGGATTAAGAAAATGTGGTATATATATACAATGGAATACTACTCAGCCATAAAAAAAGACAAAATCGTCCCATTTGCAACAACGTGGATGGACCTGGAGCGTATTATGTTAACAGAAATAAGCCAGAAAGAGAAAGACAAACACTGTATGATCTCACTCATATGTGGAATATAAACCAACACATGGACAGAGAAAACTGTATTGTGATTACCAGGGGCAAGGGGGGTGAGGGGTGGGCACAAGGGGTGAAGGGAGTCATATATATGGTGATGGACAAACAAAAATGTACAACCCAAAATTTCACAATGTTAAAAACTATTAAAACATCAATAAAAAAATAAAATAAAAAATAAATAAATAAAAAAAACCTATGGGTATTCCCCTTGTATATTTGGATGGATGTATTTCCTCCCCTCATTCTAATATCCATTGAGCATCTACTATATACCAGGCACAATTCAAGATGCTGGGGACAGAGCAGGCAACATGACAGAGTAGGTGGGTCTCTCCCCTCGTGGAGCTCACGTTGCAGGGGAGAAGCAACAAACAAAAATCCCCAAGGAATTACAAGACACTCACAGAATGTGGTAAGTCACAAGGAACAACCCTGACACTGGCAAAGGAAGTAAAAAAGTCAAGAGCTCAGAAGCAGTTATAATTTCTTCAATGGGAAGAATTTTGAGGTTGGCTAATTGATGCTGCTGAAAAATGTGATCATAAGACCAAACAAGTGGCAGGCTCCCTTGGGACTGTGTGCAGGAACAGGGCTACAGCAAATGTTCAGGGCGAGTGCGAACTCTGGCCTAGAACAGAAGGCTAAGACCCTGCCAAACATATCTCACTTGCAAGGAGACATTTGGGAGAAAGACAATGCAGGGAACTCCTACTCTTCTGTCTCTTCTGCCATCAAAATAAAAGCTATATCACTGTGATCGGGCCCCTTAATCTCCTCTCCAAGCTCATCGTGTACTACTCTCCCCTCACTACATTAGAGCCTTCTTTCTATTCCTTATTCACAATGGTTTTTCTGTTCCTTTCACACAAATTTCCAAAGCCTGTTCCCACCCTAAGTCTTCGCATTAGCTGTCCTCATACCTAAAACGTTCTTTGCTCCGATCTTCACAAAGACGGTTACCACCAGCATTCAAGTCAACTGAAATTTCACCTCTGGGAGATGCCTTCCATGAGCATCTCATATGTTTTATTTTCCTCAGTGAGAAGTGCTTTCCTACATTTTACTGTCCATTATCTGTGTCTCGTTTATTGAATATAAACTCCATGTGATCAGGGATCATGCCTATTTGCTCACTGATCTATCCCCATATCCCACAAAAATGTCTGGCATGTAAGATGCTCAAGAAATGTTGCTGCATGAAGAATGAGCAAACAATTATGTGAAGGACAGTGATGTCTGTTTCAATCAATAATATAAAAAAAGCATTAGAGAAACAAATTTCTAGAGAGAATTCAAAGGCTGAATTTGTTAAAAGTTTCCTGTGGTCAAAGCTGTATACACAGCATTTGGAGTTTCTCCACCTTCATTAAAAAAAAAAATTCCTGTGGCGTAGTGGTTAAGTTCATGTGCTCTGCTTCGCCCACCCAGGGTTGGTGGGTTTGGATCCCGGGTGCGGACATACACACCGCTCGTTAGGCCATGCTGTGGCGGCACCCCACATACAAAGTAGAGGAAGACTGGCATGGATATGAGCTCAGGGTCAGTCTTCCTCAAGCAAAAAGAGGAAGATTGGCAACAGATGTTAGCTTAGGGCCAATCTTCCTCACCAAAAAAAAAAAATTTTTTTTTTGTGGTGGTGGTGGTGTGGCTCTGGACCTGAACACTTTTTATATCTGTCTGACACAGAGGGTACTACATCCAAAATACAATAATGATCTTTGTTTACTCTAACAGTGACAGTACTTCTCTTAGAGTTTTTCCTTAAACACTTGAAAAATATAAGGTTCCTTCAAGTTTACCAGTTGTATCTCTAATCACAACAGAATAGAATCATTTAAAAGGTCAATTAGTAGAGCTATAATTATTGTCTGATAGGAAAATATCATTTTAAATAAACCAAACACGTTAATAGGCAAATCAAACGTTACTTAATACATTTTAGTTCCTAAACCACAAAATGATTTTAAGACTAAAAACGGTCCTCAAAAGCACCACAGGTACTTTAAGTTTTAATAAAATTCTTATAAAGCCCCCTGAATGAAAAGACAAAGAAAATATTCTTGCCACCATGATCTCAAAATACCTTAAATTTTTTAAAATAGAGTTTATTTTTTAGAGTAGTTCTAGGTTCACAGCAAAACTGAGTGGAAGCTACAGAGATTTCTCATATACCCCCTGACCCTACACATGCACAGCCTCCCCCATTATCAACATTATCCACCCAAGTGGTAGATTTGTTACAAGTGATGAACCTACACTGACACATAATAATCACCCAGAGTCCATACTTTACATTAAGGTTCACTCTTGGTGTTGTACATTCTATGGGTTTGGACAAATGAATAATAACATGTACTCACCACTATATTATCCTACAGAATAGTTTCACTGCCCTAAAAATTCTCTGTACTCCACCTCTTCATCCCTCCTTGCCCACCCCCCACTAACCCCTGGCAGCCACTGATCTTTTTACTGTCTTCATAGCGCTGCCTTTTCCACAATGTCATACAGTTGGAATCATACAGTATGTAGCCTTTTCAGAGTGGCTTCTTTCACTTAGTAATATACATTTAAGTTTCTTCCATGTCTTTTCACGGCTCGATAGCTCATTTCTTGTTAGCGCTGAATAATACTCCATTGAAAACACCTTAACTTTTAATTCCTTATCTACAACAAATTCTAGCCCAGACCTGGTGATCAACTCACTCTCTACATTTATACGCCAAGTTATTTACCCTTTCTAGGTCTTTTTATCCATAGTCTGCGCTCTAAGAATGAAGTGTCTACAAAGACTTTTGGAAAGCATAAAAACTCTCGGTCCTTTGCTCTTCCATATTAGTAAGAGTTATTCTGTCTGGCTTCACAGGAATTTTAATTAAAATTACACTGAATTTATAGATTTATTTGTGGAACTTGATATCTCTCTCCCTTATTTAGGTCTTCTTTTAATATATATTTTTTTTTTTTTTGTGAAGAAGACCAGCCCTGAGCTAACATCCAATGCCAATCCTCCTCTTTTTTGCTGAGGAAGACTGGCCCTGGGCTAACATCGTGCCCATCTTCCTCTATTTTATATGGGACGCCGCCACAGCGGTGCATTGGTGCACAGCCAGGACCCGAACCAGCGAACCCCGGGCCGCAGCAGTAGAGCGCACGCACCTAACCTCTTGCGCCACCGGGCCGGCCCCAATAATGTTTTAAATATCTCCATAATAGTGTCACACATCTTTTCTTGGAATTATTCCTAGATCCCTTATAGTTTTGGTTGCTTTATGTATTACTTTTTGATTCTAATTTTTCTTAAACAGGTATATAAGAATCTAAGTCTAGAAAGGAAAAAGCTTAAGCGAAAGAGTCGACAAATTTATGAAATTGAAGAAGATAAATATCCATTCTAGGAGAATATCAAAGGTTGGACTTGAAATATGAGAAGTATAAAGAAATGAAGAAATTGAGTTCTGCCCAAGCTGCAGTACAGATTGCCAAGTTCACACATATAAGACAAAGCGAAGCCCAAGGTAAAGATCTGACAGTAAAGATACAACAAGATATTTTTATATTTGGACAGTTTATTACTTACATAGACAGCAAAAAGAATAAGCCAAAGGAGCCAGCTCCCAGGGATTCTTGTCCCACACACCAGAAAGGACAACCCTGACACAAAAGGGGTCAGATGCCTGCAACACAAGTTGTGGAAGATCCTGCTGCTGGGGAGCCAGTTCTAGACTACAGCTTAGCAGCGGTATATTCTGCAGCTCTGGTCTGAGGGGGGCAGGGCAGAAAGCTCCACATCTCATCAGAGGAGGTGATGAGAAACTGTCTCATGACAACTTCCCAGGGGAGATAGAGGAGCGAGCGGGAGGTGACCTCCCAGCAGCCCCTCAGAGGCCTCCCATTCTCCCCTGTTCCCAGTGGAGCACAAGTTGTACTGCCAAGACTCAGATAAGCTGCAGTTCAAGCCTTTGCTATATGGACACATGTAAGGTCAACAGGGTGCCACGGCCTTTCCTCTACACAGACAAAAAAACAAAAACAGTACCCCCCTTGACTCTGGCACCTCTCTGCAAAGCACTGTATCAGTTACGTCAATGAACATTTCAGGCACAATGAGATGTCATTTTGCATTATTCAGTGGTGATCCATGTTGTAATGAAGAGTCTGACTCCATTTTTTGACGTTTGCTGACAGCTTCTAAGCTTCACCCCCACCCCCTTTCCTTTCTGTCCACATCTGGGCAAGTTGATGAGAAAGACCGGTGCTCCATCCTTTGGAGCCAGTGGGAAGTTCAAACCACACGCAAGAACCCTCACCCTGGCCCTACCCCCTAACCACCATAAAAACCCCAAGATACTCTCCTTTCCCTTCGTCTCAAGTCATTTTCAGACCAGCTTGCGAAGCCCACCCTGCTCTCACCAGAAAGCCTCATTATGTGAGTGATAAATCTTTTCATATCCTCTTGGTGTGTGTGTGGTGTTCCAGTCTTGACATCCAAACCAAATTTTGGGTGGGGTCCATCCAGTATCCGCATAGTGGCCAAAACACATGTCCTATTTGGATATTATGATTAGTATATTCTTACTCTGAAGGTTCACTTTAAAACACTTAAATAAAAATGTTTGAAAGTTCATATTAGTTTTCCTCATACTGATCTTCTTAAGAACAAAGGAAATGCAGTTGCACAGAGAATGTGGAAATTATTTTTCTGGTCAATGATTTGAACATTTTGAGGAGGAAGAGAATCTAAACCTGAATTAAAGTGATAGATAACAAGGTTCAGTGACTCTGGTGTCAATCCTGGCCCTCTGAACTTTACTCTACTCATGCACCCAAGACCTCCAAATTTTAGCTTCTGCTCCAATCCATCTCCAGTCTCCCATTTCTAAATTATAGCTGACTACTCACAGCTGGAGAACTTAAAGATGCTTCAAACTAAAAAATTATCTCTGGGCCGGCCCTGTGGCTTAGCGGTTAAGTGTGCACGCTCTACTACTGGCGGCCCGGGTTCGGATCCCGGGCGCGCACCCACGCACCGCTTCTCCAGCCATGCTGAGGCCACGTCCCACATACAGCAACTAAAAGGATGTGCAACTATGACATACAACTATCTACTGGGGCTTTGGGGAAAAAATAAAAAGGAGGAGGATTGGCAATAGATGTTAGCTCAGAGCCAGTCTTCCTCAGCAAAAAGAGGAGGATTAGCATGGATGTTAGCTCAGGGCTGATCTTCCTCACAAAAAAATAAATAAATAAATAAAACTGTTTAAAAAATTATCTCAATATTTGTCTCCCCAGACTGTCCTCCTGCTTTCCCTGTACTGGTTAATGCCATCATCTTCCACTTGTTTTCCCAAGTTAGAAACTGGAGAGTCATCAGTGGTTTCTCCCTCCTCCCCCTTATCCCGTGTCCCATTAGTCACCAAGCCTTGCCAATACTACCTGTTAGGAGGGCTGAAACTCATCCCTCTTCTCTCCCAAGAACTTACTTGAAAATTTCTAATGGCAACCACTAAAAGAACCTCTTAAAAAATCATTTATCTTTTTGATTTATATAGGCACAGAGGACACATTCAAAATATCCAAAAGAGAATACAATGAGAATACATATCCCCTCCATACCTGACCTAGCTTATATCCCTTCCAGAGACATTCTATGAATATATGTATCTACCTTTATATGTAGAGAGAGATCTTGTATATGCCTTTTTTTGAAACATAAATGATAGTTTACTGTAACACACTCTTGATACATCTTTCTTTTTTCACCTAAAAACATATTTAAAAGAACTTTTCTATTTCAAGCCACGCTGAGCTGCCTCAATCCTCTTAACTGCCACATGGTATTCCTTTACTGGGAAGTATATAATTTAACCAGTCCCCGTGATGAACACTTAGGTTGCTTCCAATCTTTTGCTAAGCAACAATATCTCATCTTGTCTCCTACTTCGAGTTCTCATCTTCCATAATGACATGAGAAAAATGGTTCTCAAACTTGTTATAAGCAAAAGTCTATGAATACAAATATTAAATTTTAAATAAAACATATTTATTTCTCACTTGACTTCCTTAATACAGTCCAAAAATTCAGGGAATAAGGCAAAGACTATGAATAAACTGCTAAATTGTAATGTAAAACACATTGTGAGCTTACTATTTATTCACTTACTGAAGAAGCTTCTTTAAAAAAAAGATAGATGGAAAGACAGATAGCCTTTCTAACTAGTTAAGGCAGTAAATAAGTGGGATACTCTTGTTACTGCTCTATTTCTTATTCTCTGCGTGTGTGTGTGTTACAAGCTATGTAAAGAGGCACCGGCATACTTATTGAGAGGAGTAAAATGTGTTAAGGCATAGATTAGAATTAAGATTTGATTTCCTCTCTATTATTACAAAAAGCTACTTGATAACCTAGAAAAAAAGTTGCATGTTTTTCTAAGATACTATTCCAAAAAGGGAAAGAGGAAAAAACCAATGAACTGTTTTTCAAAATTTTACGCTAAATCAAAATTATTTTATACTAGCTTTACACATACATACACACACACACACACACACACACACACACACACAGTGGCAAGAAGCCCCTGAAGTTTGGGGAAATTATATTGAAAAAAGTTAATGGAAAAACCTCTATTGCCCACCTCCCCATGCCCCTTCACCCACCGCTAAATTAGAAAGCGTCACAATTATTCTATTTTAGCAGTGAATATATTGGTCCAGTTTTTTCTGGAGCAGAGTTTGTGAAGCACCATATGGATCTAAAATATAGAGCCAATCAAGTTATGTCCCTTAGCTGCCCCCACTAACAAGATTAAATCCAAACTCTGCAGCATGGCACTGGCGCCATTCAAAATTAGCCTTTCGTAACTAGCCCTACCTTTTGACCTTCCCAACCCTCTGTTCTGGCCCTGCCACTTCAAATATTCTAGCTGTGTATGCACAAGGATCTAGACCCTTGCAGAAACTATTTTCAGAAACGTTTTTTTCCTAAATTCTGGTGCAGTTCTTTTCTACCTTCAAGGTGTCACTCAATATAACCTCTTCCATGAGGCCATCACTCTGACTTCCCAGGCAAAGGTATTCACTCTTCCTCTTTGTTCCCACAGTATGTTATGAGGTAGTACTTATCACACTGTATTTTAACTCTGGGTTTACACATAACTCTTCTGTAGGGCAGGTGCTATGTTTTACACTTCTTCAAAAACATTCCAAATTCTGGTCGAGCCTGACAACACAGGGGGCTAGAAAACTGTTATTCAATAAATAAATGTGGCTTGATGGTAGGCTAGTTAGGAATCTACCCTTCTAACTCCCTCCCTTAATTTCAACTGTATCAAATTGGTCTTACTGTAGAAATCACCAAAATAATTCAGTTCTCCAACAACAGAGTTCCCTTTGGGAATTCAAAACCATATGGTTTTTTGTATTCCTACAGCACACTACACACAAGTTTGCTGCTGAACAAGAAGCTCCTACATCCATTCCTTCCTTTGAAGTGTGCCCTCAGAAGGGGATGTATAAGGAAGTGATTGATGGGAGAGGACAAAGAACCTCAGGTTTCTTTTCAGTGGAGAACTGTAAAGTCTCCTTTAAAATTCTTTTTTATCCTGGCACAACTTTCCATAAACAAGGATTTAAAAAACAAGCAAAAAAAAAAGCTTTTCTAAAGTTACTTCTTTACTGGACTATTGAAAAAAGAAATGAACCTTAAATTATTCTTCAGACTTGACTTGTGATGCTCAGAATTTTTGGTAGCATTCATGAAGCCAGTTGCAAGATGAACCAGCGTCAGCTGTGATTTCAGAGATTCTGCTAGCCTGGTATATATAGCTACAAAAATTCCCCCAACTCGAAAGGTGCTGACCTAAGTAACTTTGGAAATGAGTGGATGTCTATAAGACTGAAGGTAAAAGGAACTATACAAGCACTGTACTCTCGTTAATAAAGTTGTTTCTTACAGGGGTACAGGTTAACAATTCTGACACTGCTATATATGTATACTGACATAAAACAATTAAATAAAGGGCAGACGGTGGGAGCCAGGTTTCTCACTGTTGCAGTGAGAGTTTACAAATAAGCAAGGCAAGGAAGGTAGAATGATCCATGTGGTAATGGATAATTGAGATATCAGTATAAACTCATGTTTAACTTAATACAGATATAGATGTTACATACAGTAATATTTATAGATGTATGTATATACACAGCATAAACTCATCATTTTTGCTTGTCAGCTGAGAGGGCCTATCAGAAATGAGACTCCAGTAGCAACAAGCACATCTAGGGTCCAGATCTTGGAATCTAATACCATTCTCCAATAAAAGGACAGGGCTCCATGGAGAAACAGTTGATTCTAGGACTGGGGTAGGAAATACACAAAACAAGTCTGGAACATCTTGCAGTGCCAGAAAGTAAGGAAGGGCTCAAAACACACACATACACACACACACCACACCAGACTCCACACACAGATGGAAGTATGTTAAAGAAACACAGGAGTCAACTGAAAGAGCTACATGGCTTACAGGACCAAAGCTGGAACAATCTGAGCAAGAAAAGAAAGTAGTATTGGATTATAACCCAAAGTATAAAATAAATATCTATGAGTCCATATTGATATAAATGATTGACTGAATGAATGAATGGACAAGGGAGAAGAGACAAATGTCCCATGCAAAATAATTCCAAATAGTTTATGTAGATACTCTGCCCTCAAGGAGGGGGAGCATAGCTCTCCATTCCTCAGGTGTGGGCCATGCATAGTGACTTCCTTCCTAAGCTACCATAAGGAGGAAATAAAGAGTAACTTGACAGTGGAGAAACCTGACAAACACTATCTCAGCCAGGTGATCAAGGCCAACATCAATGCTCATAAATTATGTTGACAGTATGCACCCTTGATATGATGTGATGAAAACTTTACCTCTGTGATCTTTCCTCCAAAAACCCATGACCGTTATCTAATCATGTGAAAAACATCAAACAAATTCTAATACTGGACATTCTACAAAATACTTGACCACTATCTCTCTTTTTTTTTTTTTTGTGAGGAAGATCAGCCCTGAGCTAACATCCAGGCCAATCCTCCTCTTTTTGCTGAGGAAGACCAGCCCTGAGCTAACCTCTATTGCCAATCCTCCTCCTTTTTTTTCCCTTTTTCTCCCCAAAGCCCCAGTAGATATTGTATGTCATAGCTGCACATCCTGCTAGTTGCTGTACGTGGGACGCCGCCTCAGCATGGCCAGACAAGTGGTGCGTCAGTGCGTGCCCAGGATCCGAATCCGGGCCACCGGTAGCAGAGCGCGCGCACCTAACCACTAAGCCACAGGGCTGGCCCTGACCACTACCTCTTAAAACTGTCAAAGCTATCAAAAACAAAGAAAGTCTGAGAAACTGTCACAGCCAAGAGGAGCCCAGAGAGACATGACGACTAAATGTAAGATGGTCCTGGAACAGAAAAAAGACATTACCGGTAAAAACTAAGGAAATAAATAGACTATGGACTTTAGGTAATGACAATGTATCAATATTGGTTCACTGATTATAATAAATGCACAATACTAATGTAAGATGTTAATAACAGGGCTAACTGGGTGCAGGTTACGCAGAAACATTCCGTATTATCATCTTAATTTTTCTGCAAACCTAAAACTGTTCTAAAAATAAAATCTATTTAAAAAAATTTTCCCCATCTCTCAACTCTTTAGACAGGAAGTTAAAAACTATGGAAGAAAGGAATAAATGTGTCTTTGATTCCTCTACATTTTCTACTGCTAATTCAATGTAAACATCTGGAGTCCCTGTTCTGTTTCGGAACTAGGACCTTGATCCCTAACAACTTACGGTGGGTATAAGGAGAAGAGCTCTTAGAGAACAAGCCACAGTGAGGACATGAAGAGGACTTGACTAGAGTGCTAACCCCACCAGAGGTGCAGAGCTCCCACTAGTCTTTACACAGACTCAGTGATTTTAGAACAGCTTCCAGATATGAGCAGATGGTATGTGAACACATCTTCCAGGCCCTCTCCATCTCTGTCCCCTTTCCCTTAATAGGAGAACTGGGAGACTCGAAGTAAAGATTGCCTGGAATAGAAGCTAAACTACCAAGGAAAGCCAGTCCTCTCTAACTCTCATAATTCACATTTGAATCAATACCGCTTCCCATCTGGTCAGTCCCAAGTTCCTCTCACGAGAAAACCTTCAGATCTGACTGCTGTAGACTTTTCACTTTAATTCAAACTTGGCCCCTCAAGTTTTTCGCTGCTCAAAGGGCAAGGAAAACTAGTCTTAGGAACAACTTAGACTCTGAATAGTACCAAACATTTCGATGGGTACAACGTGAACCATTTACATCAATTACATTATAAACTGAAAAGTTACCCAGGAAAACCCAAACTTCCGCTAATGTTTCTGTTGGTATTATCTCCCTCAATATCTCTTTAAATCTTTTCTAGAACAAGAAGGTGCATAAACAAATAAATAAAAGGTTACTGCAGGAACTCTGCGATATCAGTGTTCAGAATGGGTCCCAGTCGAATGGTATTCATCTTTCTTTCTTTCTTTCACAGAGAGGTAAAGAGCTCTCACCACACAAAGTCAAACATAAACTTCGTCAGCCACTAAGACAGCAATTTTGATGGAGAGCGATCTTGGTTTCATGGTGGTACCCACATCTTCTTGCCTGGAAATTCAACCATAACAAAGCCAGTCCCAGTGCCAGTCCTGACTGGCTAGACCCTACAAGGGCAGGAAGCTGAACTTTGGGACACCCAGATCTTCAACACACACTCATAGCCTTTGAGTAACTGATGTACTGAGTAACTCAAAGAGTTCAGATATTCTTGCAGCAGAGAACACCGACAGTGCCCTGTAAGGAATGGGGAAATTATCCTGAGGACCGTCAAGAACAAACAGAAATAAAAAGAGTTCTCTTAGCACTTTATAAGTTGCTCTTTACCGTCTCAGATTTTATGTTTGTACAAAAATTGCTATAAATGAAAATGATACAGGTCTAATCAACAGGTGTTACATTTCTGACCAAGGGTTCACTGCCCAACTTTACAGAAAAGTTTATGAAGACCAAACTGAATCAATTATTTTTATTTAACCATAATTGAAATACTGTATACTTTACATTATG
Source organism: Ceratotherium simum simum (assembly GCF_057802395.1). NCBI lineage: Eukaryota > Metazoa > Chordata > Mammalia > Perissodactyla > Rhinocerotidae > Ceratotherium > Ceratotherium simum. The sequence goes on from NC_141911.1 coordinate 27,772,310, forward strand.
TGACATATATAAGCCAAACAGGGGGATTCAGTAACAAATTACACTTCATTTAATAACTTGGGAGCAAAGTTGAAACAAGTGGGGTGAAGGGCTCTCGTTTCACACAGAAGGAACACAAAGACTCCTTCGAGCTGTGTCTAAGGGCAAGTGCTGGCAACAGAAATAAGTGAAAGGCTGGGAGGAAAGGCATCTGAGGCCTGGATCCCGTCCTAGCACATGTGAGCACCAACTGGCTGGCCTATTTGGTGAGGGTGCCATGTATCACTGCTGAAACCAGCAGGGTGCTGCCAGTCTTTTCAGTGGAAGGTAGAAGATGCATGTATGTTATATGTTCATCAGGCAAAGCCCCGCATACCTCCGAGTCCTCAAATTCCAGATGGTTAGTTCACTACCCTTCTTTTACAGCACAGAATCTACCTCAGATCTGAACCACAAATCAAAAATCTACAGCAGAATCGTGTACAAAAGGAGAAATCAAGAGATCTTAAAAGCAGTATTAGAAAAGTTTAAGGCTTGAAGTAAGGAGGGAAGGGGTACCTGAGATAAAATCTAGATCAGCAAGACTCTAGGACAGAAAGGGTGACCAAGTAGCTGGCAGGCCCTCCCATAGTCATGGATAGAGTTACTTCCACAGACACTTTTCTTCCTCTGATTTTATACTCAACACTTGGCAAGCAAATTCCCAGTACAATTGGCTTAAGGAAGTTTCCCTTTAAAAAAAATTTCTCAAAGTACATTAGGCTCATACGAATTGGGTTATTAGAAAAAACTAGTTCAAGTTGCACAATCACTCCTAGATGCTATACAACAAAGTTCTAGATCTTCAGACATGTGAGACTATCTTAGAATATGGAGAAGAAAAAAAAAAAAGATGAGACGTGTCTTCTATTTTCTCAACTATGTCCCCATCATGGATAGTTCACTCTATTAGCTAAACCAAGAAAAGGAAGTATAAATACCTGATCGAGCAATGCCACTGTCCCTGTCTTCATTCTGTCCTCTGCTTGGCATGTCAACTGGAGTGCTATGTGCTAAGAGAAAGGCAAAAGGAAACCATGTTACTGGGCTCTCCAAAGAAGGAATTGTTTAAAAATGACTGCAGTAATTTTTACATTTCAAAGTAGGCTACTGCTATTGATGATTGGCGTAAGTTTATATACAGATTAAACAGAAAGCAAAATTAAATACATAAACAGATGATGGTGAGAGTAAGAAGAAAACAGAATCAAGTAACCATCTGCCTTTAACTATCCTACTGTAGCACATAAACTGTTCTGAGCGATGCTCATCTCTAAAAAAAACTGAATAATAAACTATTCATGCAGTTGATACAATGAACAAACAAAGGCAGATACTTTTAGCCGTTTTCCTCATTAGTAGTAGTACTTAAATAGCACTGTATCTTCAAAATGTTTTATAATCAGTTTCAGTAGTAACTATAGGCCACTTAGGGAAAAGAAATACTTGAAAACCATTTCATAAATTTAAAAAATGTTTCTCTGTTTATAACCCACTCTCTTGGCAGATAGAAAACACTTATATTCATTTTCAAACATTTCTTCCTCCACTTCTTTTCCATATACACCCATACACAGTATTACTGTAGAGTTCCTTAGAGAAACTCATGTCCTGGCATCAACTTCAGAAAATAAAGTATTACAGACTTGGAGGAATGCTTCAGATTGATCTAAATTGCATACTTATTGCACTAGAGGATAGATGACATGTTGCTATAGAAAGCTTTACAACGTTCAAGAGGCCCAGTGCCCTGCCTGATTATTACACTTGCCAGCTATTTTTTGAAACATGTTTATTTTCATAATTTTAAAGAGAGTATATAAACATGTTATCCTCACTCTCAGTAGGTGGGAGGGTGTCGGTTTCATTAGGGTGTCAGTTAACTATAGTGCTTTGCATATTTCAGGCTACAAAGAAGAACAGAATGAAGAATACCATTTGCCATAATCACAAACTATAATGTTAGTAATGAAGGTTTCCCACACTTGTTAATCATGCCAGACTACAACAGACATTCAACAGCCTGAGCTACCAAGGCCAGTTAAATCTCAGAATTTACCTACCCAGAGAGACTGAGATGATTATACCTGTAAAGAACCTAGAAACTGTATTTAAACTACTTAAATGCTGGAGAGAGAGAGAGAAGGAGAGAAGTCTTCCATGCTCTTATTAGAGTGACTTTTGAAGAAAACCTGTGCAGGTAAGGATGCAGGTGAACAAATGGATAAAAGATACCATGACAAAGGGAAATGGTTCATTGCAGCAGAAGAGACCCAGGAAAATCAGAAAATATAATCCTCTTAGAAACACTAAGGGCTCATTTCAGATCAAAATCAGCTTACACTGGGGTATTAGCAAAGACATTTACAATAGAGGTTCTTTGGTGGAATTTTCAAAACATCATGAACTTGGCTGCATTTGAAACTAATATCTCAAGAGCCCCTTGGATTTCTAGAGAGGTACCAAATAGGATTTTTTTCCTAAGAACTTGCACAGGATTTATTAATATGTGTGTGGGTCACACTGTACTCAGCATTCCACACAAACCTGCAAAGAAAGAAGCACTCCGGGTGAGCCGGAGAGGTCCTCCTTCAGCTACCCCCTGCAGCAGTTTGCTGCTGCATGCTTGCAGCAGACCTAGAGACAGAAACACACAGAAAAGGGCAAACAAGTACACACACAAAAATAAACACGGATTAAAGATAATGCAAAAAAACAAAACAACACAACAAACTCAAATAAAGCAAAACACACACCCACAATAGTGGTATTCAGAAAGAAAGAGCCCATTTATGTGGCTGATTTTACCTAGGTTACTTCCAGTACGACAAGGACCCAAATTATTCTGATTTGTGTTCAGTTTGCCCAAATTAGGATCTTGATTGATGTATTCAAAGCTGTCCTGCAAGCTAAATGCAGAGAGGAGGAGGGAGGGAGAGAGGAGAAAATCATCAAGAGACAAATAAAGCTGTTTTCTAACAGACTCTCAGATGCAGATAACTTAACAGTTGCTCAGACTTTTCCTTATAAATGAATAAAGTCTCACATCTACCAAAGCGAATTAAACTTTAGGGGAATTTGTTGGAAGAAAAGACAAGAAAAGCCTTTTGGAGGTAGTCCAACCTATAAAACTAAACAACACATTCCTAACAATTTCACATTATATAAGGGGACATGAAACTACAGATTTTGCTTTGGAGACAGACACCCAGGATATTGCCATTTGTTTCTAAATTTTGCTTTAGTGACTGATACCCAAGATGTTGCTATTCATTTCAAGGATAATTTTACATAAAACCTCAAAATGGAATTAATTTTAACTCTTAGTTAACATCTATGAGCAACTCAGCAACTTTTTTCAGGAGGAGGATATAATAGAAATTATGACTCCTGTAGGAGTTTGATTTCATAACTTCTAAAAAGTCAGAGGTACTCATAAACACAAATGTGAGGGAGGCAGATTTTAATAAGTTATTGTATTTATTAACAAGTAAAAGAAATATCAAGACTTCGAGGACAATACAGTATAATGGGGTCAAATAATTTTTACTTAAATCTGAGCTCACTATTTTATTATAGGTAGTTAGTGTAATAAATGTTCAGGTAACATCAAGGGTGTGGGAAAAAATATCTCAAGAAATAAATATTAATTCCTGTACTGGCTTAAGTTATGACAGTCCAATGTTAAATGCTCAAACAAGCAAATTCATTATTTTGTTGAAGAGTAAGCAGACTTAGTGGTACCCAAATCCACTGAGGAACATATTTTTAACTTCCCAGGATTATTTAAAAAAAAAAAAGTCTTCATTTGACCCCTAAGAATGCCCTTCTAATTATAGCAAACATTTCTTTCAAACTTACCAAAGTATTACACATTTTGTTGTTTATTCAAAAAAGAAGTATATGAAATATTTCTGCTTGAAAAGTTCAAAATATATCAACAAATGTGCCAGAATGAGAGTTGTGAGACATTTCAGTATTCTCAGTCTACACAGAAGTGTAAAATTAGAGGGAGAAAAAACTCAGGAGTGAAAATCAAAATATTGCATGGCCCAAGTGCCAATCAATCACAGAGGCTACACTGACGGCTCAGAATAGATGGCAAGCACAGACAGCCCATCCTGGCACACAGATGCTATCAGCCTGCAAAAACTCGCTATGTACTTCATTCCTTTAGAAATAAACAAACAAAGAGACAAGTTTTTTAAAAAAGAAAAAATAATATTGGGAAATACGATAAACTCAGTAATGTGGCCCCTCCTTTTTCCCCCTCACTTTTCATTTTCCAGGGAATGAAAGCTTGGTGACTGACGGTAGGAACATCATGGGTAACAGATGGACACCCAAAATGCCCAAAATGTATAGACAGTCATTTGTCTTTAAGGCTACCTGATCAAGTCAAGGCCTTTTCATACTCACTATGTATAGGACAATGGCTACTTTTTAAATCCCTTTGTTAATGTGGACTCATCCTGCTTCTCATTTCAAAAAGCCTTATGGTCCTCAAAGAATTACTCTATCCAGAAATAGCCACCTAAAAAAACGCGGGGGGGGCCAGGGAGGTGCAAAATCCCACACTTACTTATTTGTACTCCCACAGAAGCTGCCCATTCTAGCAGAGAAGACTTTACTAATCATCAGTTGTGGAGGAGACCTGGAAATAAAAAAAAGATTGAGAACTGTATTTTTGAATTAAGGATTCAGTATCACCATTCCACTTCTCACAACTAGTAGAAAAAGAAGCCCCAACTCACCGTATATAGTGTATCTTTAAGGTGGAGCCTTTGTAACTCATTGCAACTGAGCCAAACATCATTTCCCCTAGCATGTTGACATCAGAAGCTGGTCTTGTGTACTACCATACATGAAGGAAACCAAAATCAAAGTTAGTACGCGGCACAACATGATGTGCAATGCAATATAGAATAATGTTTATTAATCTCTGGGGTCCTCTTCAGTTTAGCGGGTAATTAAAACTATTTCTCAAAGCAGCAATTAATCATTTTACAATCTTAATCTACAATGGTGATTGCCTATTTTTTTCCCAAAATTATGACTAATGTTCATGATTTTTTTCTTTACACACAATATCTTCCTACAAGATCCAGATGTTTTATCAGAGTTCATATTTAATCTTGTTATGAGAAACACAGATTTTCATTATTTCCACTTACAAACTCTAAATAGAAAGATTAAGTAATGAAAGAAAAAGGGTAACTCTTCTCTTGGTATACTAAGAACACATGCTGAAAAGAAATACGATTCAGTATTATTCAACCAAATAATTAATAGTGTTGAACAAAAATGCCAATTGGTACAGGCAGGGTTTTGGGAAGGTCCAAATAACAGGTGGTCTGATACCTCTAAAGTTTTAGAAAAATATTACAAAAATATTTGACCCTTCCAGATCCAACCAGTCTTTCTTGTCCCTTCTGTCATCTGAAAGAGTGGACTGCGCTGCCTCCACTTTCCCCACCCTCATTGGCTTGTTAACCTACTGCAGCCTCGCCTATTCAACTGCTGTAGTGACGACCTTCACCTTCCTGTCAAATCCAATGGACACTTTCCAGTTTGCTTTCTTAGATGTATCTCATGGTATTTCATGCTCTTAATTACTCTCCTTTTTGAATCTCTTCTTTCCCAGATCATCCTTTGAACAGGCTTGTTCCTCAGACGGCCTCCTACTCACTATCGGCATTCTCAACCATTCTTACGATTTTGATTATTCTTTACATAGGAATACCCCCCACATCTTTATCTCTAGGCCCAGACCACTCCTTCAGTTCTAGGACCCTATATCCAAATGCATTCAGTCACATATAATAATATTTTAAAATTATGAACATATTATGATATGGGAATGGATACATTTGGATATAGGATTCTAAGCACCTATTCTAAGTGCTGGTGACATACAGATGAACAGGATAGACATAAACGTCAACCAAGCTAGTGTGCCACAGGCACCCCAGCACAGCTTGACCAAAACAAAACTCTCTGTGACCCAGCCTACCAGCCAAATTCTCTGCTAGTATGCTTTTCACCCAAGCAAAAAACACAGGAAACATCCTTAACACTCTCTTTCTCAATCTTTTATTTTTTAACTCCAAATACACGCACACACACATATACACACAAACATACATATACACACCTACTTGTACACGTTTGCAGAGGAAGAAAGAGAAACATAAATCTATCAGCTTTGTTTAACTAGGTTTCTCTCTGCGTACAGTTCACACCAACCTCTTCTCACTACATGAAGACAGAAACCAACTGGCTTTCACATTCTTTATTAATAACTTCCACCCACCATCTCCATTTAATAATGTGCTTTTTCTTGGGGTACAAGGTCCACATGCGAACTGTGATTCTCAACTAGCTGATGATTTCACTCTATACTTTTTTAACTACAAGCCACTTTGAAACCCAGGAGCACTGTGAAATAAGGATAAACGCGTGGCACAAATCCTGACCATGAAATTAATGAAGTTCTATAGACCTGTGGCTGCTGGTAATTTCCCTGGTTTTGTTTTTGCAGCAACATGGAAAACAAAATTCCACGAGTCAAAATAAAAATTGATATATCCTCCATCAATTAATACCTTTCTGCTATTTAATATTTATGAAACATTTCTTCCCTTATATCTAGTTAGCCAATATTTCTCAATAACCCTAATCTCTATGCTCTACCACCTTATACACACACACAGAGAGAGAGAGAGAGAGCATAAAAAATGCTACCAGCCCTCTATCCTTCTTCACACTCAAGTTAGGTCTTGCCATTTCTGTCTTCTCCTATACAAGGTTTTCTTCCTTCTACTGGCAAGTGCTATTTTCTTAGGATGCCCATATACATCCCCAGAATCCTGAGAGTTCTTATTTACAATATTTCTGTCTCATTTGGTATGTATTATACTGGATCACCTCTGCTCAATTATAGTTTTTATCGAGAAATAAAAGCCAAAGTGTGAAAACAGCCTTGACACGAAACATTTAAGAGCACATTTGTGAATACTTATTCTCCTACTCCTGGAGTAGAACCCTCAAGTAGGCATCATTCCCCGGGGGAAATTATAAGCAAATGACTTCGGCCCCATGGGGTATTCCACATAGAAGTGACGGTTTTACCTGGTACTTTGGAAGCTGCTCCTTAGCGTGTTGTAAAGATCCCCCAGAAGAACCATGGGAAGAGGAGATGCTGCCACTGCTGCTTCCTTGACAGCACTTGGCTGACACTTTAACAGGGACATCCTCTGCTTTCTGGGTTAAGAGAGACAGGCAAGGCAAAGTACTGCTAAGTATATCAGGCTTCCTCAACACGTTCTTCATTGGGAATTCCTTTGTTAAATCATTCTGTTATGTTGTGCCTAAGTTGCATAGAAAACCAGAAGTTTTTAAATTTCTTTTTAATGAGGACAAAAATGTGGTCCTTCAGAGTCTATAACATTTGGGGGTGGGGGGGAATGCTGAAGAAGGGTACTAGACAGAAGGTTATTTATTAAGACTTCATTCTCCGTAAATAATTAAACTATTATTTACATTCCAATCATATTTTAAAATCATCAATGAGATCTGATCTCTGTTTTGGTTATTAGAGGATTTTTAGTACTACATATAGTCATAATCTATAAAATTGATGAGAAGACGGACATTGCTTCAAATTTAAATTTTTACCCAGCAAATGAACGAAGAAGGCAAAACTATTAATTTGGAAAGACTGGCCTTGTGTTTTTAATGACACACCTCCTCTAGCACTCTTTTAAAGGTAATAGGAAAGAAAATCACGAGGTCGAGTTTGTGAAAGATGAAGCCAAAACTGAAACAGGAGCTCCTGTGAATTAATACAGCATGTGATGGAAATATGGCCTTTAAAGGTTAGGGGTAATAGAGGACTATCTACTGTATAGTCCCTGAATAGAGTTCACTGTCAGTTCTTATGACAGTGACATAAAGGTATAAAGATAGACCTTTATTAATTTTTCCCTTCCTCCTACACCAAAATATATTGCTCCCATACAGAGGCATCCTGTGCCCTCTATGATAAATTGTTTCTATTCTGACTCTTATTTGCTTTTTCATGTGCAGCTTTTGCTTGGAAAACCATGAATGCAACTGCAGCTTATCTAATCTCCAATGTGACAGTCACACTGGTGGTCTAATGCAAATGCCTGCAGTCATGTGCTTGATACAAACTCATGACGTTTTGTGCTTGCCAAGGGGGTGGGGGGCTGGAAATGGGAAAACAATGTAAGGAAAATACAAACTGTGCTGGTCCATGACAGTCACTCCCGCAGTGACGGCATTCGAAGTTGTACTTGGTTGTTCCCGAGCATCTGGCACTCCTTCAACACCCTCTTCAGATCTAGCTGTTACTTAATACCACTTAAGCCAGAAACACAGCCCCTCAGAGGGCCTAAAGTGACACAAAGTCCACACCTGCCTCACAGAATGCTAGACCCTTTGGCTGGGGTACAACACACTGAGCAGTCTATAATTGGAGATGGCACCTGGTACAGTGAATACGCTGTACCCACTGGACTCTTTGTAGCCTTGAGCAAATTACAAGTCTCCCTGGACCTGGCTGCCTTTTTGATTAAATGAGTGCTTCCAAGAAACCTTATGTTCCAGACTCCAGTGTCATCACTGCTCCGATATACTGAAGATTCCAGTTCCTTTTGAAAACTGGAGTGAATTTTTTTCCCTCCACTTGTTACTACCATTAGGAGCCCTAGTGATGGAGTGTGGGTGTTCAACTAAACCATCTGTGCAAGGCCTTCACGGAAACAGGAACTGATGTGGGAAATCAAGGAGAAACCACGTCCTGTCCACCAAACAAAGGGTCAAGTGCTGGCTCACCTAAACTTTCATACAACTCTTCCATTAAAGCCTATAGCTGCATCACCTGAGAGAGTTCTCAGCCCCCCCGCCTCCCTACCTACCGACCTAACAAGCCCAACCACTACTGTAATGATTAGCTACCCGGCAGACTTCCACTTCAAAGCACTGCAGAGTCCACCAGCTAAACTGCCTCTGACCAAACACTTCCTTCCTGCAGAAATGATCCTCATCAAAAGTAGGAAAACAGCCCCTTGGCCCTGATGAGACAAAGACTGTGATATAAACTATTCGTTTACTTAGCTACACATTCAATAAACTGCCAGAATTCAGTCAGTATAGATAGTAAGTTATGGAACATGAAAAGAATGAATACAAATGGATTTATTTAATTAATAGATAGCTGAATAACTACTGAAAAGAGAATGAAAGGTCTAAAAGCGACAACTTGGAAGTACTCTGGACGGATGTCCAGAAGACTCAGGGAGGACCAGACTCGGCTCCTCACCTGGACACATCACTTGACCTTTCCCATTCTGGCTCCAAGGGATCAAGAGCTGCTCTGTCCTCACTTTACTCATCCCTAGATGCTGCCCCACATCATCACCACCACCACCCTGCCCTCCACTAAAACAGGAAATAAATAAAACCTTCCTTGTTTAGATAGATTTGAGAAGCACTCCCTTTTGAAGATGACAATGCCTGTTAGCATTCTGAAGCCGTATAGTGAGGAAAGCTATTTAATTTTGTTTAACCCAGTGCTAGGTAATACTTCTTACTATCAAGGAGAAATACCAGACAGAATAACCTATTAACTTTCCTTCAGGCTAACACTTCATGAATTTTAGAGTTCTTATTTTTCCCATTATACAGCATACATCTGGCATCAAAATCCTACTAGAGTGCAACTCACCAGCAAATCCACCACTAGAAATATTTATAGTACACTGCTGAGCATCTGTCATGATTACCTGCTAACAGTTTCACCAGTATATATTAATAGGAAGAAAAATGTGGTAAAAGGGGGGCAGCTTTGCTTATATGTCTTCTGAATCATTAATGACACTGTACAACATAGCCCAAAGAGAAGACTGGATTAATAAATGATTGATCAAAGAGGGGGTTAAAAGATAAAAGCAAATCTGCATTTCATACCTGAGTTGCCACCTCCTCAATCTTGTGAACAGCTTTAGAATCAAACAAGACTTGTCGGCCTCTCCTTTCACAGTCCTGGTAAACTATCAGGCGAATCTCATTCAGGTCAAACTCCGAACATGACCAACTGTGGGTGAAAAAGAGAGAAAGAAGTTATGTTATCTGCAACACTTGGAACGATCATGGAGAGAGAAGTTTCCCAGCCAACGTGCCTGTGTGCAAGTCAAAAGGTCACAAGTGTGTAGACAGTGAACCCTTCAGACCTGGAGCAGACAGAACTCCAGTGGGCCATACAAATATTGCCAGTGTCCATGACAAAGGTTGGGAAGACTGCTTTAAATAATAAATCATTGGAGAGAAAGCTTCTCCTTCCAGAGCCATTTTGGACAAAGATGGTAGCCAGAAATTGCAAGGACATGTGGAGAGAGCTGAATTTGGATCCCTGGGTTCTGGGGATGGCACAGCTGAGGTACAGGAGTGTTCAAGCTTCTGTGTCATTGGGTAGGGAACCACTTGGAGCAAGTCAGTACAGCCTTGTCTTCTCTTCCTCTCTCACTCACCTAGGCTCAGGTCAAATTGAGAGGAATTACACATCCTAACATTTAGTATTTTCCTGTTATGGCTGGCTCTGATACAGAAGTTTTGAAAACCAAGTGCATCATTGTACAGCATCTGAATTGCTAACAATAACAATCAGCAATACAGGAAGCGTGGCTTAATCCTATGCAAAACAAAAGCTACTGGGATAAAACTGCTCTAAATATAGGTTTGTTCTTGAGTAATAAATGAAATCAGAATGCAAGAACTATAGTAAGGGTCATCATTTACAATGCACTGCTTTAGGCATACTCAGTTATTAGTCTGTCAATCTGTTCAACACGTATTTGAGGACCTACCTCATTCCAGGCACTGTGGGTGATGACAGAGATTCAGCAGTTAATTAACTGAAGAGACTTGGTCCCTGCCTCATGGAGTACCTGGTTTAGTGGGGGACACTGGGCTGCTAATCATATATAAATGTTTAACTACAGATAGGTACAAAAAGGAAAAGTAAAGGACGTGGTAAGATTTAAGAGGTGGGGGAGAGAGGCAGGGAAGCCCCTAAGGATTTTAAAAAGTGATGTTTAAAAAGGACTTGAAGACGTACGAGTTAAAGAGATAAAGGGTGAGAATGAAGAACACAACAGGAAGAGGGAGGGACATGGTAAAATGTAATATTGATGCAGTAGAGACAGGAAAAAAAAAGCCAGAGAGAGGAGAGCTGAGAGGCGGGGTGGCAAGGCAGGCAGGGGCACGGGTCGAGCCCAAAGTGCAGCGAGAAGCCAAGGTAAACAAAGGTTGATAAGCTCAGGTCTGTGCTTTGTAAAAGTTCAATCTGGCTGCTCTAAGGAAAACAGGGGTGGGACAGATTAAGACTGGAAGCAGGAAGGCCAAATCGAATTCACTGTAAGAGTTCAGGGCCTTCATAACGAAGGCTGGAGTGACAGCAACGAAGGTGGAAGAAGAGGACAAATACTGGAGGCATGTTCAGGAGGCAGAATTGGTACGATTTTGTGGTGGACTGGATGGTGCCAGAGGCAAAAGGGATGCCAACTGCTTAGAAAACGCTGGAGGAGGAGGAGTTCTGAGGGGATGGATGAAAGACGGATAGTTAGATAGACAGACTAACAAAAGCAAACCGTAAACTAAGAGACTGTATAAGTGAAGTCAGACACGTCTAGATTCAAATCCAAACTCTCTGAGCTTCCATTTCTTCATCAGCACAATGAGAAAATTAATGCCAACCTTACAAAGCTGCTGTAGGGATTATATGAAATATGTAAAGTGCTTCACACAGAGGTTGACACACGGTAAGTGCTCCAAAATGGTGATAATTACTTAAAAGAACTGTTAATGTTACAATTTTTTTAAAAAATTGATACAGAGTCTGGTATCCAATCACAAATTGTGCATTATTTGGTCTTTTTTTCAGGCAGTGGTAGTTAATATTGGATATGTTCTTTTAGGGTAGCAGATTTGTTTTCTTAAATCCTAGCACCAAAAAATAAAAAGTTCTGATTGTACCTTCTTTTAACAACCTGTGTTCTAAGCTACCATGCCCAGCATCCTTTCCTGCTAATTTTGATAACAACATGGCAAGTTTATTTTGGAAATCATTTCTACTCTCAGTCCAGACAGAGGTAGTTCATGTTCCAGGCTTGGCCAATTGGACACGACAACATGACCTCCAGCCAGGCTGTGAGAGCCGGTCCTCAAACTCAGTCGTTCGGCTGGTAAAAGGTAACCCTGGAGTGGCTGGTGCCTGTATTTTGCCATTTGAGGCACGAGTCTATCTGAAAATGAAGTCAACATGGAGGAAAGCAGAGGTGAGCAATGGAATGAGACAGATTTCTGTTGGATCAAAGCCAGCTGTTCCTGAGTGAACACTGTTCCTACAGTTAGTTTTCTGTGACTTATAACCAAAAAAGTCCTGATGACTGTGCCCTAAACCACTAAATTTTAAAATTACACAAGGTCATTAAAAACACCCTCTGAAATTACTAAAACATAGTACACCGGTTGAAGTTATTAAAAGTGAAAAAATCAAAGTTTTTTTTTTTATAATTTTATTTATTTATTTCTCCCCCCAAAGCCCCAGTAGATAGTTGTATGTCATAGCTGCACATCCTTCTAGTTGCTGTATGTGGGACGCGGCCTCAGCATGGCCGGAGAAGCGGTGTGTCAGTGTACGCCCGGGATCCGAACCCGGGCCGCCAGTAGCAGACCGCCCGCACTTAACCGCTAAGCCACGGGGCCGGCCCATCAACAAAGATTTAATTGCTTTGTGTTGTCTTGCTCAATCTAATTTACCCTAACAATTACATTTTGCCAAAACAGCATTATAATTTACAAAGCAAGTTGTTCAGTCCTTATTTTTGAGGAGTAACACTGACTCCAATATCAATCAAACTGAGGACAGCTGTTTAGAAGAGCTAAAATTTAATAACAATCACAATACCTTAGTAAATGTTTCATGTTATTTTTCAATTTTAAAAAGACAGAAATAAAAGATATGGGAAGGGAAAAAGTATGTATGTCAGATTGTCTACTTTTTTGACCCAAACACCTTAAGAAAGTATTTTATAAAATACGAGGAAAACTCTATTCTCCTTCTTCCATGTGAATACTGTCTTTGGTTTGACACCTAATTATAATTTTGACATTTACCGTCACTAATATTAGTAGAGGAAATCACAGTTGGGTAATTTGGTAAAGGAAATGCAGGCAGGAGAAAGGAGATTAAATGAGTGCTTCAGAAGGAGACAGGCCTGGGATCAAATCTCAGTTCTGTCTCCCACTAGTTTTATGGCCTTGGGAAAGGCCCTAAGGCAGCACTCGTAGGGCCTATTGTAAAGATTAAGGAGATAGTCTGTGGAAACCTCCCGGCACACTGCCAGCTCTTTTCCCTACCATCCTCCACATACAGGGCTTGAGGTACTCGTAATTACATGCCACATATATTCTCTTCATGTTCACATTGACTTCAACCAACAGCTACTGTGGAGCTTCTATGAGCACCAACCATAGTTCCTGGCACTGTAGTGAGGGCAACTTGCTGCATGATTCAAAGAGGTATGAAAAATAAGCCTTGGGTTTTTGCCTTAAAATATCTGACTATTTGAAAGACATTTATCCAGATCAGAACTACCTCATTTCTTTGCTTTTGTTTTGCAGAAAAGAACACTGCCCCTAGCATCAGGGGACATGGTATTATTTGTCCATTTCATGGTCACAGCTGTATGACCTGAGGCACAAGAAAATGAGACGATTTGTCTACCTTTTCTTACTGTAAAATTTAAACAAAAGGACTTATATGGACCTTTTCAGTTTTAAACTTCCATGATGCTAAGATTTGCCTGGTTGGAAATGAAACCAGATCTTATTTCTGGAACTACTCATCAAGAGTGGGAAGCAAGTGACCAAAGACTAAATTATGTACCTGAAAGGTGACAAGCAATAGTTCAAATGATTTTAAGTACAGAAAACAGAATTCTCCTTAAAATATACATAACCGTGTGTTGTGGGTTGAATTGTGTCCCCCAAGAAGATATGTTTAATTCCTAATTCCTGGAACCTGTGAATATAACCTGTTTTGGAAACAGGGTCTTTGCAGATGTAATCAAGTTAAGATGAGGTCATACTAGATTAGGATGAGCCCTAATCCAATGACTAGTGTCCTCATAAGAAGAGGGAAATCTGTACACAGACACAGAGGGATCATGGCTATGTGATGATAGAGACCGAGACTGGAGTTATGCTTCTACAAGCCAAGGAAAGCCAAGGAATGCTGGCACTCAGGGGCAAAGAACAAATAAGAAATGTGAGTCTCTATCCTCAAGGAACTTAAAAATCTAGAAGAGACAATCATGTAAGTAACTACATGAAAACAAGGGGGCAAGGCAGAATATAGAGGGCAAGAGAGGAAACAGGAAAAATTCCTGGAAGAAGCAGTATTTGAACTAGCGAAGTTATGAAGGATGGCAAGGATTAGACATGTGATGATGAACGGGGAGAGTCACTGCAGACTAAGGGCACAGCACAAACACAGAGAGTCAAACGGTACAAAGTCAAAGTCTTGGGTGGCTGGAGTATGTCTACTGCAGAAGAATTACACAGGAAATGAGGCTGCAAAGACGTTCAGGACTACTTGTGGAGGACCTTGATTGCTATGCCAAGGAATGTATGTTGTTCTACAAGCAGTGGTGTGCCATTCCAACTTTCTGAGAAAGGGAATGACAAGACCTGACCTGTGTTTTAGGAGAGAACTAAAGCTGCTTGAGAAAACCATTTTCAGGGCAAAGGGAGAGGTGGGACTGATTCGCATACCCAGGGCTCAAGGAGTCACGGCTAATAGGGGTGAGAACAGTAGCTGTATGATTTGTTGTAGGGTGATTTGCTATGTCCTCTAAGACCAGCTCTAGTGTTGATGTTTGGTTCCTCCCTTGAACTTTTACAGGAATCACACTAGAAGTGGGCTCAAGTACGCCCAGGTTGAAGCGTGAGTTAAGAAAGAAGAATACTTCAAAAATGTTTTCCCTCTTGCTCTCACACAAGGAAACAACCCTATATAGTCAAAAATCAGTTCACACAGAGTTTAAAGAGCAGTCTTGTGATCTAAGAATGTGAATGTTTAAAGAGTCAGGTATGATAAGGAAACTTAAATGGTCCAAGAAAAGGTAAAATGAAACAAAACAAACAAAACCAACAATAATGGCAAATACTATGCATTTAATAAGTAGCTCCTGCACGCCTACTGTGTGCCAAGCATTCTTCTAGGCACTGGGATGAAGCAGTGAACAATCATAACTCCTGCTCAGACAAAGCTTACTATATTTAGGATGATATTTTCCAGCCACTCAAACTCTATTCTATGTTCTTCTTTTCTGCCAACTCCCACTGCTCCTCTTCTCTTTCTCAAAAAAAGTTTCTAAATACAAACAGAAACCCTCTCAAAAGGTTTGCTCAAGAACAATGAGGAGACCTTAATTACTATGACCTGAAAATAAAGGAAGACTAGAGGTGGAGAAAAAGGCAAAATTATGCTTGAGATGGTACAGAGTTCACCCTGTCAGCACAAATGTACATTATTTCCCACGCAGTAACAAGCTATTTATTTCAAGGAAAAAAATATGTAAATAGATGGCAGTAACAGATTTGGAATTCTTTTTTTTGCTAGGTTAGTACTATCAGGAAGATGGCTAACAGGAAAAGCAATTTGAAAATTAGTTGACTTGCCTTTCCTCCCCAATTTTGTACTGACACAGCCTTAGCTGCACAAATTGCCTGGTTTAGTTTCAGAGGAGCTACATAAAAATTCACCACTGAACTGCTGTCCTGTGGTCAAGAGTACAGTAAAAAAATGCTTAAAGATCCCAATTGTCATCAGAAGCTTTAATACATAATGCTAACCTAAAAATATAATTTACAAATGATTCCAATTAAATGTATGCCTTTCTTATTTTGTCAAAAGAAATTTATATAGGATTTGGCTGCAACTTTTTCTGTCTTTAAGAAAGTAGGTTATAGGCAAATTCTTTGTTCTTTTTGTAAAAGACATGTATGGAATGAAAGAATAAATCCCTATAATCAGCAGCATGGGATGGAAAGAGCACTGTAACATGAGTCCAAAAGCACATTCCTCCATTCATTCCTTCCATACACTTTTAGCACCTGGCTTAACCCAGGTAACATGAAAGATACCAGGAACAGAAATTAACTAGATCCGTTCCTACCTCAAAATGCTTACAATCTGACATGAGAAGGCCAACAAACAAATAAGTAAACTATATTGTTACAGGTACTGAGATAAATGTCTATATGGCTATGGGGAACTAAAAAGAATGACGAAGTCAAGTCCACATAGTAGGGGTGAAGGATGGGTGCAAGTCACAGGGGACATGATGCTTGGGACGTGGATTAGTATTCATCAGTGTAAACAGAGCTGCTAACTCTAGCTTTGCCACTTTCAAACCCAGATGACTTTATTTATTTTTTTTTTTTAAAGATTTTATTTATTTTATTTTTTCCCCCCAAAGCCCCAGTAGATAGTTGTATGTCATAGCTGCACATCCTTCTAGTTGTTGTATGTGGGACTCGGCCTCAGGATGGACGGAGAAGTGGTGCCTCGATGCGCACCCGGGATCCGAACCCAGGCCACCAACATTGCAGCGCGCGCACTTAACCACCAAGCCACAGGGCCGGCCCCAGATGACTTTAGAAAAGCACTAGGGCTCAGCTTTTCCAAAATGCATCTGCCTTATCTATCTCACAAGGTTGTTGGGAAAAACAGAGAGTAAGTATGACAGTACTTTTAAAATTGTAAAGCATAATTCAAAGATAAGTTCAGATACACAATCCTTTAACTGAGACCCTTGGGGCCAAATGTTTCAGAAGTCAGAATTTTTTACATTTTAGAAAGAAGCTTATAGCACATATTATGTAACACCTCCTCCAAGGTCTGAGGTGTAATCAAATCCCCAAAATCAAACAGATTAATATTTCACCAGTCCAAGTTATGAATATTTATGCTAAGTGGATTAGATAGAGACTATAAATAGCCTCGTATCAGTTCAGGTCAGTTCCAAAAATTTTTTTCAGAGATTTCAGGATTTTGGAATTGTAGGATAACAGATTATGACCAATGCAATGCTTACTGTGTCTGAGGGAAGGTCAAAAGACTGGAATAAGTAACATTCAGGTCCCCCACATTTTCCTGAATATAACCGATCCCTAACAAATATGACCGTCAAAGTTTACATGTAACCAGGTTGTCTGAATCTTGGAACTTGTTTCTCCTCCCACTGAAACAATGCTATAAATGGTTGCGAGGGTCACAAGCTAAAACCACACATGTCTTTATATTATGTGTTCATAGAGCAATGACGAATCATGAGTCACAATACAGCCTGAGGTTTGGGTTCTGTGAACAGGGAACTCTGAAGAACAGAAAAGAAAAAAATTGTCTTCCTTCTTTCCTGAGTTCAGGGTCAAGTCAGGTAAAACCCTGGAATAGGTGAAGTTTGTGTGTGGCACTCACGGCACCACCACCCATACCACCCCCCTGTCCTGGGGCCACCACAGCATCACCAAAGAGCACAGCACTGCCCTGGACATCAGAATGCCTAGGTTCTGGGCAGGATCGATAGTCTAATCCTAGCCACACTCCTTCACCTCTTAGTCCAGTGTTTCCTCTTCTATAAAATGATGGGTTGGGGCTAAAATTATCCCTCAAGGTCTCATCCTTCCAACTCTAACACACTATAATCCCAAATTATCTATGAAGTGTGTACAGTATAATTTAGAATAGATGATCTCAGCCAAGTACTGAGAGGAAAGCAATCTCAATGAATTAATCTACGTTACTGCACAGCATCCCTTAACCTTTCTAGATGTACTCTATACTTTGATAAGCATGCTTCTTAATAAAAACACATCTCTAATCGATAGAACTTTCAAAAGATGCTAACAAAATTTGAAGAGGAAAAGCCCTTTTGAGGCAAGAGAGACATGGAGCAGGCAGGTCACCGTGCCAACCAGGATTCCATCCCTGGTAGCTTTCCCAGATTTTGTTATTATTAATAGGTTCTTCCCTTTCTCGCCTTTAAAATCTCACAGATTCTCTAAATATGGCCCATATTTTCCAAAATGGTTTCTTTAATGCTTAAAAGAGCACTACTCATTCTTTTCTGGTATCTATAAACTAGAAACTACCTACACGAAAAAGAAAAAAAAAAAAAAAGAGCTTTGCTGTTCATCTCCATGCATGCATTAATTCAATATTCACTGAGCTAATTCTTTCACACTCTTGTCAGCATAACCCCAACAGTCAACACTCATTACTGTATTCCAGGATTACTGAAATGTGTAATGGCTCTGCTGAAGGCCAACTTGCATCAACATGATTTCACATCTTTTCCTGAAGGTAAGTTTTCCCCATCCTACCCTCGCAGGGAAACTATATACCAATAACAGATAAACAAATGAATTTCAAAGTAAATATGCAAGACATTGCCTTATATATTAATTCTAGATCCATCTAAATTGTACACAGATAAGGTAATAATTCTATTTTCCTAGAGGTTTCCAGAGGTCAAAAGCATGATTCTCTCCATAAGGTCTTTTGTTTGCAAAATGAGAAAGCTAAAATAAATAGAAACTGTATCTATCTTTGGTTGTAAAATATTATCTCTAAAAGAGATGGTACAGGAGAGCACATGGGAGAGCGGTGGGAAAGCAGCGCTGTCTGACTGGGCAGCAGGGCAGGGGCCAAAATAAGAAGAATAAAAAAAGAGAGAGATGGGTACAAACACACATACTCATATACTCACATACTCTTTGACCCAGCAATTCCACTTGTAGAAATTAATCCTACAGATCAGCTTGCATAGGTCCAAGATGATTCTGTATAAAAAAGGATTCACTGCAGCACTGTTTGGAATAGCAAAGGACTGGAAACAAACTGTCAACCTGAGATGGTTAAGTAAATGAAAGCACACCCATACAATGAAGTACTGTACGGATACAGCAAACGACGACGCTCCTTATGTAATTACATAGAAAACTCTAAGAAATCATTTTTACTGGAAAAAAGAAGTAAAAAACATTGTGTATAGAATGCTACCATATGTATTTTAAAAAAGGAAAAACAGAGGGAAAAAACTCTGAACTTGATTATATATGCAGAGAGTATCTCTAGAAAGATATACAATGAATTGATGAGACTGCTTGTGTCTGGAGTAGAAAGCAGGGTTGTTGAGGGGAAGAAGTAAGCTGAAGACTTCACTGCCAACTCTTTACAGAGCCCACGGAAAGGCTTTCCCTACGCTATTTAATACACATCCGTCAAAACTTCATAGTGAGGAAGAGTGTAGACTCTGGAGCCAGGCAGCCTGGGTTCAAGTCCCCGCTCTGCCTCTTCCTAGCTATGTGACTTTGGCGAGTCATCTAATCTCTTTGTTCCCCGGTATCCTCCTCTGCAAAATGGGGATAATAGTACCTACCTCATAAGTGTTGCTTTGAGGATTAAACGCAAAGCGCTTAACAGAGACAGGCCCACAGTGTGTTGTAAGTATTAAGACTTTGTGTCCTTTGAATATTTAACTATATGACTGTACGATCTCTTGAAAAATTAAAAATAAATAATGAAACTGAGGAATACAACAGGAATACTGTTGTTTTGTTTTGTTTTTAACCCATTAAAGATTCTACTATTGCCTTAAGACAAACAACCGTAATTACTGTTTGCTTTAAGAGGCTTCTTGGTAGCTGAAGCATGAGGCAGTGGGTGAACTCCTACAGGGAAACCACCTTAATGAATTCAAGGCGTTCAGATTCAGTTTCAATTATGTAGTTTGGCCTTAGACAATGACGTTTACTGAGCTTTCTTCTCAGCATTCATGTACCACATTTCCCTATCCTCCTTCATCTCCCGCCTCCCCTAAAGACAGGACAAAGCTTCTCTCTAAAAAAGTAATCCCTCTTCTCATTTATTAAACCTACTTATCGCTCTGAGTTTGTTATTACTGTTCTAGTACCATATCAAATTGATTTCTATCGTATTAAATAACTGCCTTTTTTCCTCCATCATCTCATAGAGCCTAGAGACACTAGTTCCAGTGTCCAGTTGCAGCTTTAGTTCCAGAGCTCTGAAGTTTGGAGGTAGGCAGGGGAAGACTGGTGATCAGAGCTGCACAGCACACAAATAATTGCCTAACATTTTAAAGTTTGCCAAACGCTTTTACACAATTCATCTGAGCTGACCTTCACAAATGTCCTGTGAGAGCCTATATTATATAATCTCTTTTACACAGAATTTAGGAGACTTGAACAGGGTTATAACCAGTAAGTGACAAAGTCAGGACGTAAACCAATGTCTCCTGACTCCAAATTCTGTGTTCCACCAACTCTGCCATACTATCCCCTTAACATCAGGAGCAAACACGTCAGGGTAACATCCTCTACATTCCAGGACCTCCCTCTACGTTTCCTTCTGTCAGAGACAGCTTCTCTTGGCAAGCATATAGCCTTTGTGTCCCCTGCCGATATAAGAAACCCCCTCCCCGCCCGCAGTTGCTGGTGCACGTTGCTGTCCAGCCGGCTGCCACTGGACCTTCCTGTAAGGAACTCCCAATAAACCTATGTCTCGTTCACCATCTCTAGGTCTTTTCTTTGGTCTCTCAGCAACTTATCCCACACTGCTCACCCAAGTGGGCGTGCGGCCAGACACCTTCTGAGGGGTAAAAACATGCTACATTTGAAAAATAAAAATGCTGGTGATATAATGTTAAGACTGAAAAGCAGAACACAGAATTATGTATATAATATGACTTTAATTATGTAGGAAAAAAAAAAAAGTTACCAGAGGTTTTTAAAAAGTTCACAAAAAATTAGCAGTTCATACCACAGGCAAAGGATTAAGCTCCCTAATATATAAAGAACAACCAGAAATCAATAAAGAAAAAGATTTAAAAGATTGCAAACCAATGGAAAAAGTGGGCACTGAGTAGACAGTTGACAGAAAAAAAAACTAAGATGATCTTTAATCATATGAAAAGATGCTAAATCTCACTCTTAGAAAGAGAAAAGCAAATTAAAATTATACACCTATTAGACTGGCAAAAATCCAAAAGTTAGACACTCCACAGAAGAGAAACACAAGCAGAGGCACAAAATGGCAAGAGTACATATGGAGGGTCATTTGTCATAGCCATCAGAATTGCAAGTATTTTTAACCTTGGACCCACCAATCCCACTTCTGGAACTATACAGATATAAACATGTGATTGCATGTTTGCTAAGAGCAGAAGACTGGAAACAACTGGAGAGGACGTTGGTAGGGACAAATTAAATCGCTCATGCTATATTCACACAACAAAATACCACGCAGCTGTTGGAGAGAGTGCGAGCATGAGAGCAAGACCTATAATATCCCCAGATTAGACTGTGAAGTCCACATGGCAAAGAGCAGATTCCTGTGTACAGCAGGCTACCTTCTGCGTAAGAAGAATACATATTTGCATGTGCTTATTTCTGCACAAAAGAAATATAAAAAGAATTTGTAAGAAACAAATAAAATTGATTACCTGAAGGAGATGGGGAAGACTCAAGAGGTGGGGGCAATATGTTTCAAATATATAGGTTTATTGTTGAACCAAGTGAATGCATTATAGATAAAGAGACATATAGATAAAATGCTTTTTAAAACGTTAAGAAAAAAATCCTTGCATTCATATCCTTTACAAGGTGATTTAATCTATAGAAGATGTTAGTGCTGGGGGCACTTCTTAACCTTCTTACCTTTGCTTCAGGTTTCCAAGTAGAAGCACAATCTTGATTAGTGTAACACTCCTGACTGCTCTTTGTCCCCACGTGCTCCTTCCCAGTGGAAGAGGAATGAATTGCGTTTGATACATTTTCCTTTATTCTTCGCCATCTATCTGCCTGCAGAGCACACACATGCTGATCTGATCCCCAACTCCTCAACATCAAGTTTTACAGGGGCGAGCCCCTATGTGGAAGCCCTGTGGGTGTCCTAAGCTGCTTAGGACAGGATAGGTCAACCAACCAATTTTGAGGTTCATTATTAGGCAGCCCTTTGTTGTTACACACACTAACCATTTTCCAAATGTAGATATTTTGGTTTCCATCCACCTGAACAATTTCTCTCTCCCAATTTTCAAATTCCGTTGGGGAAGGAAAATGGATTTCCTTCAAATTTCCTATAAGGAAAACCTCCTACAAGGAAAATTCCCTGCCAAGGAGATTGTCAGAAATTTGAACAAAAATTAGGGTCATTCTCTGCTTTGTAACTGTCAAAAACTGGAAACTTAAATATCAATTAGCAGAACATACCCTAAGTTTTCTAAAGCCATCCATTTAAGAAGATGCTACAAAGTCATTAAAAATTGTTCTCAAAAACATTTTAATGACATAGGAAAAAATGTCATGGTATTACACTGAGTGAAAAAGTAGATTAGATAGCTTGATATACAATATGATTCGGTTAATACAATGCAGTTTATATCCATGTACCAAAAGAGGAAATAATTGCAAGGAAATAAACAAAAGTATTAACAGCAGTAAAATTTGTGTGATAGCTTTATGGGTAATTTGGGTTTTCATTTTTATATTTGCCTTTTTTCAAACATTTTGTAATAAAATTTTATGGTTTTGACAATCAGAAAAAATATTTAAGAAAAATCTTAAAAACAAGTTTAGTAACAATGTAAAAGAAAAAGATGGAGGCATTTAAAAAGAAAAGCAAAAGGTAGCTAGCCTGACATGAATGCAGCCATGCTCTGAAATATACACCTGTTAAAATATTTTTTAAATATTTCATACCCCAGTAATTAACAATTACTGGAATTTAAAATTAAAAACACAACACCATTTATATTAGCACCCGCCCCCCAAAAGAAATACTGAGGTATAAATCTAACAAAATATGTACAAGATCTATATGAGGAAAACTACTAAACTCTCTTAAAAGTTCACAGGTAGGAAGACTCAAAATGTCAGGTTTTCCCAACTTGATCTATAGATACAGCACAATCGCAATCAAAATCCCAAAAAGTTATTTTGTGGATATCGACAAACGGATTCTAAAGTTTATATGGAGAGGCAAAGGACCCAGAATAGCCAATGCAATATTGAAGGAGAAGAGCAACGTCAGAAGACTGAAACTACCCAACTTCAAGACTTACTAAAAAGTTACAGTAAACAAAACAGTATGTTCTTGGTGAAAGAACAAACAGATCGACAGAAAAGATCAGAGAGCCCAAACAGATTTACATAAACATAGTCAACTGATCTTTGACAAAGGAGCAAAGACAATACAATGGAGAAGAGACAGTCTTTCAACAAATGGGGCTGGAACAAGTGGAGGACATCCACACGCAAAAAAATGAATCTTGACACAGATCTTAAATCCTTCCCCAAAATGTAACTCAAAAATGGGTCACAGACCTAAATGTAAAATGCAAAACTAGGAGACTCCTAGAAGATAACATAGGAGAAAATCTAGATGACTTTGGGCATGGTTATGACAACACCAAAGGTGAAATGAAAGAAATAATTGATAAGCTGGACTTCACTAAAATTAAAAACTTCTGGTCTGTGAAAGACAATATCAAGAGAATAAGAAGACAAGCGACAGACTGGGAGAAAATATTTGCAAAAGCCATATCTGATAAAAGACTGGTATCCAAAATATACAAAGAACTCATAAAACTCAACAATAAGAAAACAAACAACCCAATTAAAAAATGGGCAAAACACCTGAACAGACACTTCACAAAAGAAGATATACAGATGGCAAATAAGCACATGAAAAAGATGCTCCACATCATATGTCATTAGAGAAATACAAATTAAAACAACAATGAGATAGCACTATGAACCTATTAGAATGGCCAAAATCCAGAACACTGACAAAACCAAATACTGACAAGGATATGGAGTAACATGAACTGTCATTCATTGCTGGTGGGAATGCAAAATGGGACAAGCACTTGGAAGTTTGGCGGTTTCTTACAAAACTAAAACTCTTAACCTTACGATCCAGCAATCACACTCCTTGATATTTACCCAAAGGAGTAAAACTTATGTCCACACAAAAACCTGCACAGGGATGTTTACAGCAGCTTTATTCATAATTGCCAAAACCTGGAAGCAACCAAGATGTCCTTGGTGAATGGATAAAGTGAATGGATAAATAAACTGTGCTATATCGAGACAACAGAATATTATTCGGTGCTAAAAAGAAATGAGTTATCAAGCCATGAAAAGACATGGAGGAACCTTTAATGCATATTACTAAACGAAAGAAGCCAATCTGAAAAGGCTACATACTGTGATTCCAACCAAATGACATTCTAGAAAAGGCAAAACTATAGAGACAGTAAAAAGATCAGTGGTAGCCAGAGGCTAGGAAGAGTTGAATAGCAGAGTACAGAGGATTTTTAGGGCAATGAAACTACTTTGTATGATACTATAATGATGGATACATTTCACTATACATTTTTCAAAACCCATATAATGTACCAGACCAAAAGTGAACCCTAATGTAAACTATGGTTTGGGGTGATGATGTGTCAACATAGGTTCATCAGTTGTAATAAATGTACCACCGAAGGGGAGCAGATTTTTTCAGTTGTCAAGGGAACTTTTAAAATATAGGAACTTTCACTAATAAGCACCAGTTTTAAAGTTTGTGATAGGATTATTCTCTGAAGATCATTTTGGTCTGTTATAGTCTACTGGAGAATTCCCTCTGAAGATGAAAACCAAGGACACATCCATTGTTTGAGCTTTGTATACAGCCATCAAAAGTCTCTGTCCCAGTTCAGCAGGATTATGCGCTGTCTCCTCAGTCTTGTCCACCCAGCTAGAAAGGAGAAGGTTAGTCCGCATACACTGCTCTACAGAACACACCCAATCCTCTCATGTGGTCTTGTTCTTCCTGACAGAGGAACAAGTTCTCATAAAAGCAGTTCACACTAAGGTGTAAGTTACTGCCTAGAGAGAACAATGTTTAAATACCAAGAAATGAAGTTCTAATAACAGGAATTTTTATTGTCAAGCAAGGGCCAGTGAAAGAGATATTAGGGGGCAGGCAACCTCCACCTCCCTCTCAGATCATAATGTACAGTCCTATCTCCCAGCACACTCCACCCCATTGACATTTCCATGAAGGACCATTTACTCTCTGAATGCATATCATCTTTGCCTTTAGGCAACATTTTTCTTATTAGGGTGCATCCCAAGTATGTTCCTGCCTTAGGATCTCTGTACTTGGAATTCCGCCTGTTGAGAACACACTTCCTCAAATATCCACATGACTCACTCTGTTACATGGAAAAAGATGACCACTGAAACAGTTCTGACTCCCTTGATTACCCAAGGTCTTTACATATCTCTAACATCTTTGGGTCTCATGGGTCACTGATAGACAATCAGAAGGTTAGAGCTGGTGGGACCACAGACACCACATATCCGGTGGTTCCCAGACTTGACTCATCATCAGAGTTACCCCAGAAGCTCTTTGTGTCTGTTTTTTTAAATCAACAAAGCTTCACAGGCTCCAATTCCAGGAATTTGGTCCAGTGGATCTGAAGTGAGGCTCAGGAACCTATATTTTTAAATGTAGGTTAAAACATTTCACATATTTGGGGATTACTGACCCAATCTTCCACTTTAATTTTTTTTAGAAGAGAAAATACAAACACAGAGAGATGAGGTGACGTTCCTAAGAACACTAAGAGTTCAAGGCAGAGATGAACCCTCAGATCATGAGATCAGGGCAGAGAAGATCCCCAGGTCAAAGATGCTTCCACTATATCTAGTACTACAGTCTAGGTTCTCACATGTTAGAGTTAAATTTAAAAAAAAACAAAAACAAAAACTTAGTAAGCGGAAAAACTAGCTTAGCTCTACCCAGTTTTGTTTTTTTTTTTTTGGCTTTGGACAGAGTAAGGCATGAAAGTGAAAAGTAATGGTACAGTGAGAAAAAAGACAGGATTTTAATTCATATCTGTTCTATAAAAACCTGAGAGCAGTATTTTTTTAAAACCTTTTTAAACTAATAAGAGAAGGATTAAACCCTTCAAGATATAAACGTTGATGGATGGACGTATGTCTGATACCCAACATCCCATATAAACTTGGGATCCCATAGAAAGGGAAGAGAATTACCAGCAACCTTGGTGTTTCTAGAGCCCACAAGCTGGATTCCTTTTGGTGAGTTTCGACTGGGAGTTTAATTATTGTCTTAGGTCATAGGTTATTGTTCTCACCAATTCCCACCACGGCTGGCTACATCATTGTTCAGCTTTTGTTACTACAACAATACAAGGATACGGCTAAGCCACAGCATGACTCACAATAGGAGTTATAACAGGAGAACCAGGAATCGTGGACCAGTACAGCAAGCATTCCATTTCAGCATGCATGCATACACACATACATACATACAGCTGAGCAGGAACTGGAGGAAAATAGGTTTCAGCCGCTGCCCGATGACTGACCTGAGGACCCCAGAGTTAGAGTAACCTTGTCTTCTGTCTGGACCATTGTCATTCCGGACACAATCAGTTATGGTGGCTAATAACGAGGGCTTTACCCTGTCATGTCATCAATACTTACCAAAATAAGACCCAGATAAAAGTTTATGTCAGTTGTCAGCTTCTATGAAGCGAGTTCACATTCCCTTCAAAACCCCTGTACTAAGACTGCTCTGATTCATTCCCAAGAAGAGATGTGGCTTCAGAGGGAAAAGATGAATGTTCTTTAAATCTAAATCAGACACGACTTTGTAGAAATACTAACTTACCACCTCATTTCTCCCTCATTCACTCAATCATTCTCAAATTACATCTCTAAATCTCAACTATCAACCAGGGGAAATAAACTCTTTTAACTAGCCAAAGAAAATTCCTCATGGCACATAAAATCAGTGAAAAGGTAAGGAATGCAGGAAGGGCAGAAGAATATGTGACAGCAATACCCAATGCATCTGAAAGAGTCACACCCAGCAATTTACAACCTCCCTGGGAAGCTGGTCACAAGGCACAAGACCATCAGCTGACTAGGGTTTGGTTTTTTTCTCTACCCACTTCATTCAACCTGTCCAACAGCTACATTTTCTAAGTAGTATCAAAGCAGAATGGTTTTCACACAGTGTTTCTAGGTGAAGAACACAATGAAAAACACTCTCCCCATCCCTACAACCTGCATTATTAGACTTTCTTTTAATAGCCTTCTAGGAAAATCTTCAGAATTCTTTGGTCTTTTGCCTTAGCATATCTCTCTCTAAATCTGTGACTATTTTTGTATTTCCTAGTCAGTAATCCTAACTACTATAAATAAAGACTTGGTAGTAAAATCATGGTCAGCTTATCTCTATGAAGCAGTTCACTAGTGGAAAATACACCCTGGTTTCTATACTTATTTTCTTGTTAAGCAACTACCACAAACAACCTAAGGCTCTTTCTTTCTTTTTTTAACAGAATTAGTTCACCCAAATGTAGATAAGTCAGATATCTACATTCATTAATTCTTCTGCTCCTTCCGTCCTGGTGATTCTAAAGAAGGACAAAAAAATCTCTTCTGAATCCACATTTCGAGATATGAAACTTAAAGCACAATTGATTCTGAAGTGCTTTGTTTCAGTTCCTCTTCAGTGTGTGTAGGGGATATTTTTTAAGACAAGGTTATGTCAAAATTTCTCTTGCCATCAGAGAAACAGTGATTTCCAGATAAGCTTGGCAAATACTCCCAGGTTCCTCATATAAACAGCCTCAGGGACTTAACTAATTTGCTGGGAAAGTTTGAAAAATCAAGTCATTAGCAGCTTTGCTATGGTCGATATTTTCAGCAGGAAGATTGGAAGCCATTATTTAAAGACTACACCATATACCCAGCATCATATTTCAGAGTTACTAGATTTGAATTCAGTTTTAAGAAGGAATTTTTTATTGAAAACCATTTAAGATACCTCACCAAACTGTAGGTTTTTGTTGATTCTGGAATTTTGTGAAATAAATTGAACTCCAATATCTGTCATTCTAGAGATTAAGGAGAATGGGAGTGAAGACACGGGGGACAAACCTCTACCCTAAAATGTTTCATTCCACATGGACCATAATGGGAAGAATAAAAGGTTTCTTTCTGCACTGAACCGCGTCAGTTTTACACTGTGGCCACTGTTAGGTATCCAACATGACTCCAGTGGATTTGTGGAATCTTTCTCCACACCTTTGAATAACTGGAAAATCATGAGGAAAGGGAAAAAAAAACAGAAACTACTTATCAGTGTGCTCAGCTAAGATGACCATCTAAAACTATTGATTTAAGATAGGTACTCAAGAGCAAAGAGGGAGTTGGAAGTCACACCTAACTGACTGCCACCTGACTTGGACAAACAGATAACTCGTGAGCACTTTGGAGCCAGATCCTTACAGTGCAAGCTCCTGTCAATAATTCACTCTACCCTGGAGGTTGGCCCAGGTCCTAGAGAAATTCAGGAAACCAAGCACAATACTGCAAATAACGAATACGTTTTCAAGATTGTAGGACGGGGAAGAGAAAGTGGACGAGGTCTACCAAGACAACTGGTCTGACTAGAGATGAATTCCAATTAATTGACAAGTATATGTCATCACTATACAGAATTCTAAAAAAAACCTCAGCATGAGAGAAGTAAATCAGAGAAGTTAAAATAAGGAAAGGAGATAATGTTTTGTTAAGTTTAAAGTGCTGTTTAAATAAAAATGATTAAATGATTAAAATCCACCACAGAATAGCAAGTTCACCGAAAGTGAGATGCAGAAGCTCATACCAAAAACTTCAGAAGTTTTTAAAACAAATTGTTATGGCCCTGCATAGAATCTTCACCCTAGAATCTAGAACTGTATGAATAACAAAAATAGGGAATACAGAAGGTCCTGATGCTACATCTTAGAATCTAAGAGGAGGAAAGAATTTTTTAAATAATCTGAACCAACCACATAGCTTAATAGTTGAGAGTGAGACCCAGAAAAGCCAGGAGACTCACTCATGGTTAGAGGGCTCTTAGGCAGCAGAGCTGGGGATCAGGATCAAGATTGATCAAGATCCAGATAAACTGAGTGTGATCCATTACTCTTTCCTGTCACTCAGGTGTCCTTTTTTGATAAGAAACAGATAATATAAAAGTGAAATTCTTGTCTGAACACTCAAATGTATTTTTCTTTCTTTTTTTTTTTTTGTGAGGAAGATGAGCCCTGAGCTAACATCCATGCTAATCCTCCTCTTTTTGCTGAGGAAGACCGGCTCTGAGCTAACATCTACTGTCAATCCTCCTCCTTTTTTTTTTTTTCCTCGCCAAAGCCCCAGTAGATAGTTGTATGTCGTAGTTGCACATCCTTCTAGTTGCTGTATGTGGGACGCGGCCTCAGCATGGCCAGAGAAGCAGTGCCGGTGCGCACCCGGGATCCGAACCCAGACTGCCAGTAGCGGAGCGCATGCACTTAACCGCTAAGCCACAGTGCCGGCCCCCTCAAATGTATTTTTCTAATGTACCACGTCATTCATTACCGCTTCCTCTACAAATATATCTCTTTAAATGAGTGGACAGCATGTGACCCAACACCCATAAAATGATTTCCGCACTTCTCCCTAACTCTCCAATCCACTGGGCTCTTATACTAGAGTAGACTATATGCCATTTTATTAAGTTTCTGCTCAAGAAAGACAAAGATTTTTACATGACAGAAACTATATCCTGATTATTTTTAACCAACCAAGAAATATA
Source organism: Ceratotherium simum simum (assembly GCF_057802395.1). Lineage (NCBI taxonomy): Eukaryota > Metazoa > Chordata > Mammalia > Perissodactyla > Rhinocerotidae > Ceratotherium > Ceratotherium simum. The sequence goes on from NC_141911.1 coordinate 27,802,149, forward strand.
TTTATGGGATAAACAGCTTATGAGACATGTTAATTTTGAAAAAACTTCTATAAGGAAAAAAAAACATTTAAGTAAATTTAGAAACTTAGTTTTTTTAAACTGATCATGAGAATCAGGGTTTAACCTTTGGCTCTCCTTACCGTCTACCTACATAAGATTTTGGAATGAACTGCAATTCTCAAAGGATTTTTCCTTTTCACTGATATGCAATAAAATTCTTTACAAATAATGTTTCAATTAAGAGCTACTACTAATAAAATTAATGAATTCTTCCAAAGTGGATGAAACAATCAACCTAAAGGAATATAGCAACTATGTGATTCTTTTTAGATAAGCTCCATTATTAAAATTAGTTCATCATTAATACCATCCTTCCCATGAAAAGGATTTTCCAGAAGAGGAAAAGTGGGCTCTCACTAACTACCCTGCCTCCAATAGGAAAAGTACAACCATCCACCCACCATTCATACACAGAAGTAAGATCTCCCAGTCCTGTGTCCCATCTATCAACTGCGGTGGCACTTCAGGACTGCACCTCTTTTTCCTGAGGATCATTGTGAATAGTATTGTTCAAGCTTCACATAGGACAAAAGATGTAACCAAGCTGGCTCCAGCGGAGGTAATGAAAAGTTAAGGAGAAAGCAGATGGGTAGAAGAATCGAAAGTCACAAAATTACCCATGCCTACACCTTTTCTATAAAGGAAAGAACTTATTTCTGCACACCCACCAACTACCCCATGTCCCCTACTTAGAAGCACTCTCAAAAAACAACTTTCAGATCAATACAATTTCATCTGCTTGGTACACAGCGAATTAAGAATTTTCTGAGATTTTGAAATAGAACTAAAGTTTCAAACCTGTTGTCGAGTTCCGTGTGATCGGTGCCCCTTCCTACCCTGGCACATTTTCGAATCTTTGTGCATAAAAGTGTCTTGTAAGTTCTCCCAGCACCAGAAACAGAGTCACTCACACATCTGGCTGAATCTTGCCAGCCCCTTGGCTGGTTTGCAGTCTCCGTTGTGCCTCCACACATCTCCTGAGCGGTTTAACCTTCTGGTTTATCCTGACTATCAACATGGGCCTGGACACAAATGTTGAAGACCCTTTGTTGTTAGGGATATTCCACAGTGACCAGCCGTCCTAAATGATCATTGCACTCCCTACAGAGTAGGTGAGGCAAGCTACTTGGCAGCAGCCTACTGATTTCCTCTTTCAAAAGTATAAAAAAAAAAAAAAGGAACACTCATTTGTTACGTAAATTAAGCCCACCAATGAATTAGGAAGTCAGATGCATCCATCGAGTTATAAAACATGCTCTCAGCAAACCCATTATAAACAGACAAGTCCAAATCTCACTTCCTACTTTTGTTCCTAAGCTTGTGCTCCGGTTAGCAAAAGACAAAACACTCAACAGGTTGAGCAGCTTGGCCTGACTCACTCCATCTGTGCTCCCCTGTTGGAGATCGTGTAGTAGCCAATTAATTGGTCACAAGACCTATTCATATGGCTGTGGGCAAATGCAGTGACTTGCCTTCAGCTGCAAGGTTGTTCTGACATTGGCCACACCACCCTCTTAATGGCTTTCATGTGAGGAAGTGTCAGCTGACAGGTCTTACTCGGCAACCTTGCAAAATTCTAGCCATAGCAAGTGAAAGAGACGGTTACCCAAAACAGACAAATGTAGGGCTTAATGTACAGGAGGTGATGTGGGGGAGGGAGAGTAGGGACAGACCCTCGCTTTAAAACCAAATACATATATAAATAAAGTTTAAAAATACAAATATATATATTTATCAGTAAGAAAAATAATAATAAATTAGAAGCCATAAACCTTCAAAACTCTTGCACTGAATTCCTGATTTGGGGGCATACTCAAGCAGAGAAAGCCCTGAATTACCAGAACCAAGGACAAGAACAGCTCAATTTTGACTTCTGACACTAACATATTCATCTGTAAAATGAGAATAACACTATACAATCAATACAATTTTTCACAGTACTGTGAGTGCATGGAAAAAATAATTTTTCTTTTAGAAGAAATAAAAAGCATATGTCCCTAAAATACAGGTCAAATTTTGATACAAAAAACTACAAGGGATTGTTCCAATTCCCTTTCCTCTTCCTCATCCTTGAATTTGGCTGAAGAAAATATTAACAGATCCCTAAAATCTGATGAATGTTTGGCTGGGTCTCTAGTTTCAGTAGGTTGTAAATGCATCTTTATACATGGCAGCCATAAATTTCACTCCATTTGTGTGAGAAAATCTAATGACATTGTGGCAGAGGACTCAATTACCTTAAGACTTTACCATCTATGACCCTAAAGTTCCTCTATAACAAACCCAAAAAAGATCTTAAACACAGTCACTCATCACTTAACAACAGGGATATAGTCTGAGAAACGCATTGTTAGGCGATCTTGTTGTGGTGTGAACATCACAGAGTGCACTTACACAAACCTAGATGGTACAGCCTACTACACACCTAGGTACATGGTACTAATCTTATGGGATCACTGTCGTATATGTGGTCCGTTGTTGACCAAAACATCCTTACGTGGTGCATGACTGTACACCCTCCTCTGAGAAACACAGATTGCAACACACCAACAACAATGCCTGGACTTCTCTGTGGCACATACTAAATTGATAGTGCCAAGATAAAACCAGATTAGGAGAAAATGAATTCATTTTTCCCGGAAGGGGAACACATTTTGAGCTTAAAGCTTAACTGCATGGCCACAATGTGATCATGGGTTCTTCTTTCTTTCCCTGAACTGTTTTTAAAATTACTTTCTCTTCTTAACAGAGAATCAGAAGATCACTTATGCAAGCACTGTAACTTTTCCACTTTAGGCACAGGGCAGCTCAGGGAGCAAAGGCTGAATGTCAAGCCTCCTTTGCCCATCATCATGCCCACCTAACCAGTGGCCCAAATGAGGCCCCAGATCAACATTTCCAAATCACCTAGGGTTTACCTCGTCCAAAATCGTAGGAGACATGAAAGTATAGTTCAATGTTGATGGGGTGGGATCTATAAAAATGCCAAAATAACTGAACTTTATAAAATATGTAGAGGAGACGCTGGGGGAACACATCCCACTTTTTATGTCCTGTGCCACTTTTATGTTGAGGTCTCTGCCATGACATCATTAAATGAATTTGAGTTTTAAAACTTCAGTCTCAAAAAATATTTATCTAGGACCTGATGAGAGAGGACATGAAATCCTCTTTTTAAATATGTACTCTGTATATACATTTACCTAGTACTTCGCCACAAAGCTGTTGAATCATTCTGAGAGTTTACGTTTTCCAAAGGAATCAAATATTCTTACAAAAATGCAAACTTTATCCCCTATCCAGATGATGTAAACATTTTAAATTATCATAATAATAAGAGATGAAAATGACAAGACGGTTACAAAGGACATTTGGATGAAATAAGGATCAAACTGCACAGGGAAAGAATTCCTTTAAATAGAAACTAAACTGAATGGCACAGGAAACTCTAACCCCTTCAGTGCACTTCCTTCACTCTGCCTGCCATCCTTTAAACACTTACTATATACCAGTCATTGTTCCTCCTCAAATTCAGTCAGCACACCTTTGAGCCACCATTTCCTTGGTCGAGCGGTGGTGATTAAACTTTAGCAGGCTTACAAACACAAATTGCTGGGCCTACCTCTAGGGTTTCTGATTCAGCAGATCTGAGGTGGAGTCTGCGAATTTACATTTCTAACAAGTTCCCAGGCTGCTGCTGCTACTGGCCTGGGAACTGTACATTCGAGAACCACTGTCTTTTTTTTTTGGTGAGGAAGATCAGCCCTGAGGTAACATCCATACCAACCCTCCTCTTTTTGCTGAGGAAGACTGGCCATGAGCTAACATCCCTGCCGATCTTCCTCCACTTTATGTGGGACGCTGCCACAGCATGGCCTGACAAACGGTGCGCTGGTACGCGCGTGGGATCCCAACTCGGGTCGCCAGCAGCGGAGCGCACGCACTTAACCGCTCCGCCACAGGGCCGCCCCAAGAACTACTTTCTTAGTAAAAATTCCATCTTTCCCATGAAGACTTCCTAGGCTGAAAGAACTTTTTCTCCCTTAAATTCCTCTATAATTTTTTTAAACCACACTTTTAACACTTAACACACAATCGCTTTGCAATAGAGTAGCGTACATGTCTTAAGATCCTAATTAGATCACAAATTCTTTCAGTATAAAAACTGGGTCTTGACATTCATCTTTGTACCTCATACAGGTCTTACACCTGGTAGATGCCCAACAGATAACTTTTTGATTGGTTTCATACCACTGAATACTTACATTAAAAGTACAATATGAATCTACTTGCAACAAGCAGTGTGCTTCTTTGACAGTCTGATGCATATATTCTGACTAGGGGGGGTTGCCTGTGCTCAAACACACACACCCCCCCACACACTCTCTGTTCTCTCATTTACTACAGAAAAGTTCCTTTAGAAGCTTTAACATCTTGTGTTCATTCCAATCAATGTGACTTATGTGGTATCTCAACAGCAAGGGCTTTAAGACTTTTAAAAAGTGAAAATGCGGGAGCTGGCCCAGTGGCACAAGCAGTTAAGTGCGCGTGCTCCGCTGCGGCAGCCCGGGGTTCGCAGGGTCAGATCCCAGGCGCAAACCGACGCACTGCTTGTAGAGCCATGCTGTGGCGGCGTCCACAGCATATAAAGTAGAGGAAGATGGGCACGGATGTCAGCTCAGGGCCAATCTTCCTCAGCAAAAAGAGGAGGATTGGCATCAGATGTTAGCTCAGTGGTGACCTTCCTCACCAAAAAAAAAAAAAAAAAAAGTGAAAATGCCATTTCCTCCGTTCCTCCCTTTAATAACCCTTAATTTCACAATTCAAAATCTGATAAAATGTAATAAGGTAGAGATGCATATCAAAACTACAACCATTGTACTTAAATGGGCTGCCTCTATATGGTTGCAAATTTCCTCATATCCAAATAGGAGTTTTAAAATTTCTTCAGTAAATGGAAAAACAAGTAACAATTACATCATCATAACCATTCTTATGAGACATTAGAACAGCTCACAGTGTAGGTAAGAGAAAGGTATGTTTAGACCTTCGGTGCTCAAAATTCTGTTCTCTACCTCAATCCAATCTTCCTTTATTCTCAATCTTCTCTTTGCTGAAACGGCACCACACTCTTATGTATAGGTACTCACGCTATTACTCATTATCAAGCTGGATACCCTGCTTGATATTAAATAATATACTTTAAATTAAAATTTCTCATCGACTCTGTTTGCAACCCTCCTATGGTGAAGTTCTCCATTTCCTTCACACAGTTCAGCCATGTCTACACATTTAGAAAAGCATCGGCAATCACTGACTGGACTCCCATACTCCACTGGCAGTGCAATATGTTGACTGGAACTGCCGCTGCCACCACAGGTATTTTCACACTACAGATGAACTTTATCAGAGGTTGGAAAGGAGGATCAAAGACGTATGGAAGTATTATGAATCCATGTGATATATGTAAGGAAGGGAGACTACTGGCTCAACTTTTTAAGTTGTATTTGTCCTACATCCAATCTCAAAGCCCAGGTACTGAGAGGTCCGAGAGAAGAGTGCTAAGTTTACGAGTCAACAAACGGCATAAGTATCATTTAGATCATACAAGGCAAATAAATCTGGTACTCAAGATAGCAGTCTAGTCTCTTTTGCCCACGGTCAAAATCTCTAATCAACCAGAACACTGTTTCCTGTTGAGCCCAGACTCCACTCCAAACCCTTCCAATGCAGTGTTCCAGGGACCCACCTCCAATCCAAAAGATCTGGCACCTGAGGAAAAATCCATTCCCCTGCCTGACTTAGAGTTGGGAGAATTAAAGGCAGGAAAGCTTCAAGGTAAGTTTTCATGTGTTTCTACATTCCCTTGACTTCACACTCTTCAGATGATAAAAAACAAAATAAAAAATTAACTGGAAAGCCACAATTGAAAGAGATGGGTTTAAAGAGAGAAAAAACAAAGGCTTAACACACAATTCTACGAAGTCTAGTCTAATTATTCTTATCAAATGAATCTTTCTGGAAAGAATCTTTCCCTGCTATTCACATTACCTTAATGAGAAAAAACAAAGACTAAATGGAAGGGAGGGAGAGGTGGGGTCTGCGACCCACAGCTGCCACAACTGATCCCCTCCTATTGGGGTAATTCCCTCTCCTCCACAATGCCTTTTCCATACCCACCAACAGCTGATCACAAGCCTTTCTAACCTACCAGTGGTTTTCAAAGCGTGATCCCCAGAAGTAGACACAAAAAGGTTACGGGATGCTGGTAAACCACTGTTTCTTAATCTGAGCGCTGGGGCTGTGAACACACAGCAAGCAGAATATGTACACTTTTCTGTCTGTATATTATAGTTCAACATGAAGTTAAAAATAAAAAAAGGCACTCATGCGAGGCTAGAGCAAATGGACAAAGGTAAGAGGGTGAGAAAGCTTTCTTGAAGCAGTGTGCTTTCGGGGAACAGGCTTTGGAGAGAGATCCAGGATTAAGACCAAGTCTGTCAATACGTGGCTATTTTCAGAAACATGATCATGAACAGCTCCTAATACCTAAGCAGCGGCCCACCCTCACAATACCCGTTCAGTGTGCAATCAAAAGATAACATACCTGCCCCAATGCCATCTAAACTTATCTGACAAGCTCAGCACTCAGGAAATTTGGCAATATGTACAAACTCAGTCATACAAGATAGATAATAAATAACTAGCTAGATTTATTAAGTGCTTATTCTATATGCCAGGCATTGTTCTAACCGTGTTTCATTTAATCACAGGAAGTCGGTAACACTAATACCTTCTTTTAACAGATGAGGAGAATGGAGCACAGAAAGGTTAAGGAACTAGTCCAAAGTATGTAGCTTGTCAGCGGCAGAGCGAGGACTTAAGTCTAGGCATCCTTGCTCACAATTGAGCCCCGCCATTCATCCTCACACTATTCTGCCGGGCGGTGCACATGTGCACCTGATCACCTGAGGACTGACTGGGGAAGAGGTGAAGGAGGAGGCAGTTGGGTATCAATGACTGAAAAATTAAGTCAAATTCACTCTCCTACATCTCGAACCCCACGCCACTTACAGTGCTTGGATTCTCATTAATTCAGTCCTCTGTGAGGACAAGCCCCAGTCATGTGCACTGTGGGTGACTCTCTTGTCAGACACCTTGACATGAACCCTGCCCTGCTCTGGTAAACAATCTCTGTGCAGGAGCCAAGCACACCAGCCACCCCACAGGCTGGTGCCTCCTCTGCTTTGCCTGCTCTGCCCCTCCTCTCTTGACTCTGCCCAGTCTGGCACTTCAGCTGAGGGACAGACTCCCGAGCAGAGTGGTTTTTTGATCCATACACAAGCTATTTTAAATGGAAAATAAAACCAACCAGTACTACTGCTTTGACTTAAAATGAGGAACTGTCTGGCAGATAATTTAACTTTCAGATTCAGATAAAAGTTACACAAAAATTCAGGATGATCTGCAGTTCCTAATTATAATCCAGATTATTTTCCACTCCCATCTCCCCGTGCTTTGAAGAACAAAGCAGTCAGCACCAAAGAACAGGATACAAAATTGTATATGCACTTTGATAACAAGTGTGCTTTTTAAAAACAAAATGTAGAAAAAAGAACTAGAAAGAAATATCAGAATGTCTTTGAGTAGCAAGACGAAGAATGCTTTTTCTTTTATTCTTCTCTATTTCCCATTTTTCAACAAAAGGCATGGGTAAAACTACTTTGTTTTTTTAAACTCTTGCTGCCAACCCAGTAATGATCACTTGATTTCTTTATTCTATAACCATTCTGCAGGCTTTATTGTAAGGGAATTGTCAGAGTCAAAACAATTTCAGACAGCTGAAAGGAAAAGCAAAGTGCTCACCCTGTAAGAGTGCAATTCTCCTCACACTATTTTTCCTTCAACGTAATTGCTAGCATTAATATTTACATAAGCCAGCAAAAGTATAAAGCTGCAGCTATATACTCTTTCAAAATATCTATAAAAACAAAACTCCCCAATTTCCCTTTATTTGGAGACTTAGTTGAGTACCTAGCAGCAATGCAACATACATAACAATGAGAGAATTTTTAAGCTATACACATTACACTTTTTTTTTGAAAAAGTACCATTCAAAGGCTATCTAACCAAGTACCAGCATGCTGACAACAGAGAGAAAAGGAAAAGAAAGATGAGACTCCAGGAGATCCCCAACCTAATAAATGAATCAGTGGCCCTGAGGAGGAGAGTTACAATAAACTGTGGCTGTAACTATTTCATATCTAAACTTTAATAAGAAAAAGAGGCAGCAGGGCCAAACCTGCTAATTCAAGGCTCTAAGGCTCTGCAGTGGGACTCTCCACCCAAAAAAGGGCCACTGCTTATCTTTTTGTTTCAATAAAATGATTCATCCTTTCTGGAATCAGCTAGAGAACCAGCAATTTAGATTAAAAACTTGCATCACTGTTTTTTTAAGCTCTAATATCAGACCTCAATCTACAAAACTTTTTCCCTATGTATGATTTTTATAACCCATCCCCATGTTTCACAGAAATTAATAATAACCACACGATTATTCTTAAGACTTCCAAAAGTTAGAAACACATTAGCGACAAAATATTACACAACTTTTAAAGTTTAACTCTGATGTCAAGCCAGGCTTTTTCTAGCATTTGGACCTTAGCAAAAGTATCAGTAGTCCACATCTGCTTAAGAAGTTGGAAGCTGGGCCGGCCCCGTGGCTTAGTGGTTAGGTGCACGCGCTCCGCTGCTGGCGGCCCGGGTTCGGATCCCGGGCGAGCACTGACGCACCGCTTCTTCGGCCATGCTGAGGCCGCGTCCCACATACAGCAACTAGAAGGATGTGCAACTGTGACGTACAACTATCTACTGGGGCTTTGGGGGGAAAATAAATAAATAAATAAAATTAAAAAAAAAAAAAAAGAAGTTGGAAGCTGAGCTCTTGGGTTGAGGCCATGATCTCTGGAATCATTCACAGGTCTCAGTCTCTGCAAAGGACATGATCAGGGCAGTTACAAAGCAAAGGAGAAGTTGCCTTGAAGAGCTGTTGCAGAAATTCGTATTCAACACATTTGCTCACTCTCTACCCACCTGACCGAAAAGTGCTCTGTGGTATTGCCAGTTTTCAGTGCTCCCACTCGCCCCACCAAAACTGTCATTACTCTTAGCAAAATTGTATCCTTCATGAGAAGCACGTTTCAAAAAATACCTCTTAGCTATCTCCATCTCTCTTCCATTTGGATGTAAGGCTAGAACATAATTAAACCTTTCTGTTGATGCTTTGAAACAGATGCAGCCTGAATTACGCAAAGTGCAATGCAGAGCTGCAGAGGTAGGATCAAGTCCTAAGTATTGAGACACAGCGGCTCACTCGCCCACGCCACACTGAAGCTTTAGCTCCCGGAGCTCAGTGCTAAGATCCTCTGCAATAAGCCTGCTCATTGTTCTGCACTTTCTCCTATGCGTGGCCCACTCAGGTAAACTACACACCTGTGTCCCACACTAGACTGGTCTGCGTCTTCCTGGAGAAGAGTTTTGTTGTGAAAAGGCCTTTCTCTCCCTCTTTCTCTTACACTTATAACATCTTTTTAACTATTTTTAAGCATTTATAATGTTTTTAACATTTATAACATGGGGACACAACTATTTATGTCACAGAGGAATAAATAATTCAATCAAATTACTGTAAATGGCATCGCACAAACAATAACTATTATTATTGTAACCATTATAGCCATTGGGATCATTTTGGAATTACTGGCAGTTATTCATTAATCTGTGCTGTAATTAAGCCACCAAATGGGATTAAACAAAATAACAAGTATTTGACACACTTCTACAGTTTATAAAGATTTCACTGGTTTTGCAGAATAATTTATGAACTTGCCTTTAAAATATGCTATCTAAAGAGTCAGGACTCCATTCATTCATCTTTTCAAATATCTGATGTGCCAGGCCCTGTTCAGGATGCCAATGATACAGAGAAAAATGGAATTAGTGTACTAACAGTCTCAAGGCAGGTGTGGTGATGGTGTGATGGGGCTGTCAGTGTTGCAGGGTGTGAGGAGTGGGAGAGGGTCTTACTGGAAGTACCCAGAGTACTAAGGCCCTCTCTTTGCTCACGATTCGTGATATGAAAGCTGGAGAAGAGGAAGAGGTTTTACCTGGAGCATGTGGCGCTCCTGGCTCCCTTTTGACCCCCGCCCATGGAGATATGGCAGCCTACATCACAACTTCCACTGCTCCCACTCTAGTCCAAGCCCCGTGTTTTGCCAGGACTTCTTGCCAATATCTCACTCATTCTTGGCCTGCTACAGATCCATTCAATGGAAGAGTCAATGTAGAGAGCAGAATAAAGTTAATGAGAGTTATTCAAGGAAATCTATGTAGAGGTTAGGTTAAGAGATAAGTTAGTGACCGAAGATGCTTCTCCCCATTCTCCTTCGGTTTCGGTTTCACAGGCAACAACAGTGATACTACCATAATATAACTAAAATAATTAAAATCTTCTCATATAATAAGTTTATCACTGGCAAATTAAGTGAGAAAGACTCAAAGTGCTTTAAGAGTTCTAATAGCTACAAAGACTACGAAGCCTGCCTGGGAGTGGATAAAAATCAATTTATGAGACAAAAGCTGGGAAATGAGAGGCTGGGAAAAGGATATTCAGTTCTGAATCAGCAGACTCTCATTTCTCTGAGTCAGTTCCTCATGACAAGGCTGAGTACTAGGAACTCAGGAGATGCCAGCAACCAGATGAGCAGTCACCATCAGCAGTGTCTCTGCTGAGAGAGGGTGTCATACAAGGGAAGAGAACCCTGGACTAGAAGGCAAGAGCTGTGTCTAGTTCCGGCCCAGTCATTCACTAGCCACATGACTTTGGGGAACGACACTTGGCCTCTCTGAGCCTCAGTTTCCCAGCTGGAAATAAATGGGTGGTGATGATACTTACTCCACCTATCTTAGAAGGTTGCTAAAAATGTTTTTAAATGTGAGCATGTGGAAGTTCCTCTAAAAAACTGTACAGCTCTAGATAAATGTGATGTGTTTTTTTATATCTACACACACATCCAAAAGTACTCACTGTCCTATTTGAGTTGCTAAGCTCATAGGTGACTGCACTGTATTTATACAACATGAAGCCAACATAAATAACTTTGGCCACAATGACATCTGGCAAATAATAATTTTATCCAAGAAAGTCAGTCACCTTCCCACTCCCTACCCCAAAACGCGGCCAATTCTCTGGAAGCTCCAGGTAATCAAGCCCTCTAAAACAGACTCATTACAAAGTCTCTTGGGAACAATAAACTCTAGAACAAATAAGTGCAACAGGTAGAAAATTATATCTATGAAATAATTAGCTTTCAAATTAACATTCTTTCTTTCTTTCACTGATAAATTCCTTTTCTACCTCTTGTGTACCTTCAAGCATACCAATTTCCCCTACTAAAATATCCTCCCAGACTCTAACCCTGCAAATCAAATCCTCTAAGTTCTTTCAGGACCCAAACCAAGGGCCATCTATCCCATAAAAACTTCCCACAATGACCCTTTTCTGAAGATGTTTCAATATCTATAATGGAAAGACAGATGGACTCTACATACATGCCTCCAAAGGATTCTCTATTTGTTTCTCACAGCTCAGAATCTCCCCAACAAAGAAAACTCTTAAGAATTACAATGGTAGTGTATGTGTATGATCTGCCTCTCCTCCATTTCCAAACCCCATCACAACGACCAATGAGAAAAGATACAAAACCTAATCCAGCGGCCAGTGGGAAAGTTTGGAAGGCTAGAATCAGTGTCCAGAGTTGTGAGTAAAACCTTTACAAGAGTCAAGAGGAAGCTGGCTCATCTCCCCAACTCCCACGCAAACAGAACTGAGACAAATCATTACCTCTATTTACCAAACCATAAGTATGCAATTCACCAATCTCAAATGCCATAATAATGAAAATCACATGACAAGGGAACGGAAAATTAAAGAAATATGGGCATCAAGAGATGACAAAGAAAACTCTGCAAGTATAACATCACTCTAGCTCTCTGTAGAAGAAAAAGTATCTCATGACAATTAGTCAACACTTTGGAGCAACTCTTGACCATTCACTCCTCTCCTCCTTTCCTCTTCCTAAATCTAATTAATAAACTAAACTTGTTGATTGTTCCTCCATGTCCTTCCCATGGTACAAAGGGGGTGGGCTTGTAAACCTAAAAAGTACATGGTATTCTGTGCAGTAAAGAACCTTGCCACTCACTGATACTCTGCATAGGCCTCTCTATACCCGTTTCTAAACCTGGACTTTTAAGATTCCTGGATCATGTCTCAGGGCTCTTGGAATCTCTGGAAACATGCACACATCTGCACCCAGTGGGCAATGACGTTGTCTTTGTTAGCTCTCCGGGCCCTTCAATTTAAGTTTCACTACATCGTCCCCTCAGAGCTCCATGTTCCTGCGAATAGTCGATCCAACAACAAATGTGCTGTTCTCTACCTTCTGCCTTCTTTCATAGCCTTCATTCCTACCCTCATCCATTTTCCAATATGACTTTAACTGCAACCTCCCATCCTTACAGCTATCTTATTCTCTCCCAGACTACCCTCTGACTTTACATAATCTTCCACTGTCTTTCTGTCTCAAACCCATGCTGGCTTTACTTCTTTTATCTTTCAAGCCCTACAAAGTCATCACCTTGATTCCCCACCTCAACAGTCCTTCAGTTGGAACAGCCCTCAGAACTCATTCTGGGATCAGCTGCCCATCACCTTCTCCACTCTAAGGCTGCTGAGTGCTGCACAGTACTTCCATTGTACAATCAATTCACAGTACTTAGTTCTATAAAGTCTCTGCGAAAACCGAATTAGTGAATAATGAACCACTGCTTAAGGGAAATACAGGGTTAGCTTCCTGCAAGCCTCTGGCCACACATTTTCATCAACTGATTAATACTTGGCCTTGTTTTATGTGTGTTTCTGTTTAAAGACACTTTATTGAATATATATTGTTGCTCCATTAACATTGAACTCACAGCCAACAACATTATAACTCATGCTGAACGAAGCTTATCTAACACACATATTTTCTCTGTAAGGCACATCACAACTTTCTTGCCTTAGGAACACTAGACAGCACTTCAGCACTATGCTTGGGGGCCATTTTAAACAGCAAAATCCCCAATAAAAAGCACAAAAATGCCAAAAAAAACCCACTCAACACTAAACAGACTGTAAGAAGGACACTTGTTCACAGTATGAGAGCTGATATAAGAAGGCAAAGTGTTGCCCTATTCGACCCCTGCGAGCAACTCCAGTATTTTGCCAATCTGCCCATGTCCCTGAACGACCATAACAGCAACACGAGCATTGACTTTGGGATTATACACAAATTTTAGCAAGTAGGTGAATTTCCAAACATGAAATCCACAAATAATAAGGATCGACTATACTTTGTACCTGATATGGTTTTTTGTGACCATTTCCTCTACTGAACTGTAAGCTCCCTGGAAGCAGATCATGTCTTAGTCCTCTATTTGTTCCCAGACACTAGCACAACGCTTTGTATATAGAAGGCACTCAACCAATGTTTGTTAACCGAACCTTACCCACATTCACCTTTGCTCCCTTCTATGGGGAAAGTTTTGCTTCTTCTAGTCTAAGAAAAAGACTAGATAGACCCCGATCTCTGGGTCTCACTGTCTCGCTCCTGCTCTGGGACACTGCTGCATCAGTTACCCCACCACCACCACCTTTTACCTGCTTTCAACCTTTCTATATATGGCACGTAATGCACTCAAGATTGTTGATTTATATAACCCTCATTTTTTTATTCCATGCAATGCAGAGAATGTGTGGAAAAAGAAACACATAGGGTCATTATTCATGGGCCATATTGACAGTGGGGGCAGGGAGGCATTACACTCTGGAAGCCTATGGAAAGCAATGACATTCCAAAAGAAAATTTCCTGCATTTTAACAGTGGCCGGTTGTAACCGGTAAAATTCCTAGTATCACAAACATATCAACATGAAAACTCCTCAGGATTCTCAATGCAGAAGGAACATCTAAAGCCTAGAATATTTGTGGACACTAAACATAAAAATGAAGTGATAGAGGGGCCTGGAAGCAATATTGCCTGAGAGCGTTTAGGGAGAAACCACAAATTCCTATCAGAAAACTCCACCTTCTCATTTATTGCTGGCCCCTCGCCCACCCACCTCTCACCCTCAATCCTGTCCATTCCACTGAGTTAGGTTTTCAGAAAACTAGTAAACAAATTCTAATCATGATGACCTGGTTTTTATTTTTAGAAAATCGTCTGCAGATAAAATGGAAAGATAACAAGCATAAAAAAGTTATGAGCTCAAATATCAAAATGACTTAAATATATATATTTAGTATCTAACTTTCCAAATGGAAAGATAAAAATCTAAGACAGTGCTAAGTGAAAAAAAAACCTGAAAAAATGAAGGACTCTACCAAGCTTAGAGACTTTAGTCATTTAACAAATGTTTACTGACACTTTTGTAAGGCCTCCTTGCCTCTACCTTTTGGTAAACTGTTAGCTCCTATTACAATAGAACAGTATGGAATAAACCTTCATGAACTGAACTGCTCAAGGGCAGGGATGTACCTTAGTCATTCTTGTATTCTACAAATTCATTGTACCTGGAATATGGAAGATGTTCGATAGATGCCTTTGAAGGAAGATTTATTGTATGGGGTCCTATAAGTTCATTCATAAGTTTACTTTTAGAGTTCAGAACACATATCAGAAACGTTATTATAAAGGGTGGTCAGAGTACCAGGTCATCTTAAAAAAACCAGGTTAACCTATAATATAGCCATTATTCTAAAACATAAATGAATTAACTATTCTTCACAACATAATAACATCTTTAAGATCTTAACTACGAGAAAATGCCTTCCAAGTGGTAAGAGCCTGCTATTTTCCACAGACACACACACACCAATCCTGCTCTTTTAGAGGCTCTGAGGGTAGGAGAGGACAGCAGGAGGCTGCTCAAAAACCAAGAGGATGAGGAGTAGCTGCTGGAGGCAGGTATAGCTTAAAGAAGAGTAATCTGAAGTAGCTGAGACACCATGAATGCATCACGGTCCCCTCTTGCTCTGGGAAACAGAGTGGTTCAACGAGGCACCACCACTTTCCGGTGTGGAGGAACACACTGCTCCAATTTTTTCTGACTCTGCAAACAAATAAAAACCAATGACAAGGTGTGACTGGAGATCAGGAAAGGTCTGGTATGCCTGGGCAGAGGTGACAGTGCTCTCATCTCTTTTTGGCAGACAATGGCAACACCGTGGAAGCACTGATGAATGCATCTAATTAACTTCCCAGTTGGGGCCATAGTAGAAATGCTTTGAAATTTTTCATAAATTTCCCTGGATACCAATCACAATTAAAGGCCACACCCAGTAGAAGACAGCACAACAAATTTCGCTAACACAGCTGAGCAGCTTGCTGTGAGCCTAGCACAGTACTTTGCTCTCACTATCTCATCTCATAGGGACTCTATTTCAATTTATAGATATGATACCTGAGATGGAAAGTAATTTGCCCAAAATTGCACAGTTACTAAGAAGAGGTGGGGTTCAAATCTGACACGCATATACACATACTCTTATCTGCTATGCATCCTGCCTTGCTTTCTTTGGAAAGAAAAAAAGGCTACATAAACAAACTATAAATACAGAACATATATACATTGGCTCTATATGGAACAGTGCCTGTGTATGGTCAGCGCCCACTAAATTTCATTATTACCATTACTCTATTAGGGCAGATTAGATGTAGGAAGGCAGGAGCAAGCTCAAGAAACGGAACTTGTTTTTCAAATTATACTGCTGTGAAAGTCCAGTTTAAAGTCAGTTAATCTTTGCTTTTCACTACTGCCCCTTGAAAATTTGATAAATTCGACAACAAGTAATTGCTAGTCTCACTCTTCTAGTACTCTAACCCCTTAATGGCTTTCAACAAAGGAATCACAGCAGCACAGCAAACCCCCTTCCCCTTCCCCCTAAGTGAGCATTATTTTCACCAGGAACACCTCCTACCACTCGGGTACAGGACTAAGTCAGATCACCATCACCTCTAGAGCAGAAAAAAAATTCTCGTCCCTGTCAGCCAAAAACTATTCTACTCTTGCATAAGCTTTTCCTTTTACATTGTTTTTATTCTTGACCAAAGATGTAGCATGTAAGAGGAAGAAGTCAAGTGGCTTCTACTGCTGCATTATGGCCACAGCACACCTGATTGCCAACAAAAGCTGAATGCCGGGAAATCCTGTGAGTGTGTGTTTACAGCGCTGGGGCCGGGAGGCTATGACAGTTATCAGGTTAAATCCAGACTGTGGTCAACATCAACTGGGTGTTCCTCATGAGTCCAGCCTGTTCTATGGGGAACTTAAACCTGTTCTTAAAGAACACAGCAACTTTTCAAGAGGCCTGTCCATAAGCACAGCCTCTTCTCCCAGGGAACAAACTACACTAAGCAATAACGTGTTACAACTCCAAAAGCTTCCATAAAGAAACCTAGGCTAAACTAGGACATGATCTTTTCTATCATCTCCCTTCTCCTAAAATTACCCCATCAAAAGTCCCAAATGAAAGCTAAAAAGATCTTCATTAAAGGAAAGGAAAGCTGAGGTCAAAGACATTAAGCTTACGTCATGAGCTAATGGAGCCTTTGCTTATTCATTTATTCAGACATTTCCCAAGTACCTATAGAGGTGCCAGGTGCTGTATTCCAGGGTGAACAGTACAGACATGGCATGGTCACCCCCATCCTCGCAGTTGAGTGGTAGGGTCATGCACAGGCAATTACAATCCAGAGGGACAGGGTGCTAAGTGCAATGATGAGTATGAGAAAGAGGAGGGCTCTCTAGCCCACCGGGGGTGGGGGCGCTATCAGCAAAGGCTTCCAGCTCTCAGGGCACTTACCATGTACCAGGCACTGCTCTAACTTGGCAAGAACAAACCCATTTAAATCTCATAACCACACCACGAGGTGGTTACTATTATCCTCAATGTACCAATGAGAAAACAGCAGCACAGCACACAGTGGCTCAGTACCTTGTGCAAGATCACACAGCTATTAAGTGATGACGTCAGGACTGGAAACCTCAAGTCTGGTTCCAGAGCCCACGCCTCTCTAACCACCACACTAGGTAGGAGTCGTCAGCAGGTTAAAGGTGGGAGGGAGGAGGTGAGTTCCAGGCAAAGAAATCTTTATTACAGGGAAAGCTCAAAATTATTTGAGGAACTAGACAAATTCACTTTGACCAGTTTAAGGAGAGTGTGGGGAAGAGCAAAGAGAAATGAAACAGGACCAGCCATGTGAAGGAGTTTGGACTTGATTTTTAGGAGTTACATGCTATCGTTCTGAGCACCTCAGTAAAACAAAAGGGTACAAATCTAATGAAAACAACACAAAGGTTCAACAACACACAAAAGAATGCAGATTTATGATCGTTAAAAATAAAAAAAATGGGGGCCAGCCCGGTGGCGTAGCGGTTAAGTGCGCACGCTCCGCTGCAGCGGCCCGGGTTGGGATCCCGGGCGCGCACCGACACACCGCTTGGCAAGCCATGCTGTGGCAGCGTCCCATATAAAGTGGAGGAAGATGGGCATGGATGCTAGCCTAGTGCCAGTCGTCCTCAGCAAAAAGAGGAGGATTGGCAGATGATAGCTCAGGGCTGATCTTCCTCACAAAAAAATTAAAAAAAAATTAAAAACAATGCATTTTAGCTACAAATTCGTAACAGCTTTTAACAAGCACAAAACAAGGGAACTTACCCTACTAGTAGGACTAAAAATTGCCTGAGGCCTGACGCAGAGGTCTGTGTTCCAGATCAGGCTCTACGCATACAGGCAACTTCTCTGTGACCTTGGCCAGTGAGCCTGTTTCCTATTCTATAAAATAAATATAACTACTTTAGAAAATAAAACCCATGTAGGTGTGAGCTACTATAGTTAAGTCCATCTTATCAATTATACTTTCTCTGAAATACTGGTCTTAAACGCACAGCAGCACATTTAACCAATATGCACTTCCCTCTCACCACAATTTTTAGAAAAGAAAACCGTAGGAAAAATTGGTTTATATCGCATGTAATTCCTAACTTCAGCATCCTAAATCTCCAGCATGGCTTGTTTCTGCTTTGAAACCATCACCACTACATTTCATAAGCTGAACAAATCTTTCTTTGTCTTTGCTAAGGAAAAGAAATGATTCAATTAAGAGGACCTCTGGCTAACTGCACTCATGGGGAGCAGGGAATATTCCTAACTTTTTTAACAACATCTATGTACAAGGTCCTCCAATCCCTGATGGCCCTCCTTCTAGACCACAGGGAGATGGCAGCAGCCACCTGGAGTCACAGGTGCTTTTGTCTCAGACAGAAAATTCAAATCACAGACTTGGGATTAAAAATAACCTTAGGGCCTTAAAAAGCAATATGTACTCAGAAAATAACCTCTCCCCCTACTGTTTCCTATCCCCATCCCACTAAGAAATTACCTCAACTAAGTCAATTAAAGTGGCAAATTAAAGTATAGCATCATGAAGAGGAAATCACAAAGAGTCATAAGGAGTGGGAAACCCCAGGACATCAAAATTGCAATACCTTTGACTCTGATTAATTTGTCACTGCTTTTTTAGGAAACAGGGAGCAAGAATCTCACAGAATAAAGGTTGCAGAAAGTGACTATCAGAGACTCTTCCCAATGTAAGCTGTGTGCTTCAGAAAATAAAAACCACTGTCAACTCTCATTACCATTTAAGGACAGCCACAATTTATGGATGAAATAAATATTTTCAAGCCCTAGTTGGTCCACTTATTTTAAAACATATCCACAAAATTCAAAGGGGAGGAAGGAACTTCCAATAGCCCCCTGAAGTTGTAATAGTACAGTCATGTGTCACTTAACAATGGGGATACCTTCTGAGAAATGCGTTGTTAGGTGATTTTGTCATTGTGCGAACATCACGGAGTGTACTGAAGGGGAACAAAATTTGCTTCTTTAACCCCAAAATGTGTCTCTTTAACATGAAGATTATTCTAGGCTGATTATTTTTAAGAAACAAAAGACTCAAAGTTTTTGTTACCTCCCTGTTAACTGTCTAAAAGAATTCAGATTCAAAAAACCTGTTTCAGGAAGCGAGCTATCACCTTAGCATCACATGAACTAGGTGGTAGACTGGGAGGAACCTAGAAAAGCCTGTTTGTTGGGCTCCCCTTTGTGTTCTTCTGTTTCTGTGTGGCCAAACATTTGTTTTCCAAATGTTGGCTCCTTTTCACCTACCCATGAATTGAATCGCCTTCCTTCCCTTTGAAGTCCCTGACTCTCCCCACTCCAAAAACATCTTCCTTTGTCTTTAGCTGAGGATGGTATTTAAGATGAGGGCTTTGGCCATTTTGGTGAGTTACTCAGTTTTCCAGGGTTTTTCCCAGGTATACATGTTGTTAAACTTTTGTTTGTCATTCTCCTACTAATCTCTTTCGTGCCAATTTAATTCTTAGACCAGCCAGAAGAATCTACCTAGAATGGTAAAGGAAAATTTCTTCCTCACCTACAGTACTTACACAAACCTAGATGGTATAGCCTACTACAAACCTAGGGCTATGCGGTACTAATCTTATGGAACCATCATCGTATGCACTGTCCATCGTTGAATGAAATGTCATTATGCAGTACATGACTGTATATGATTTTTGTACTAGTAAACTTGGGTTGTCTTTTTTTTCTTTTTTAAACTATGGCCATGAGGGGCCGGCTCAGTGGCGTAGTGGTTAGGTTCACGTGCTCCACTTCGGTGGCCAGGGGTTTGCAAGTTCGGATCGCACGTGCAGACCTATGCACTGCTTATCAAGCCATGCTGTGCCAGGCGTCCCAGATATAAAGTAGAGGAAGATGGGCACAGATGTTAGCCCAGGGCCAATCTTCCTCTGCAAAAATAGGATTGGCAACAGATGTTAGCTCAGGGCTAGTCTTCCTCACACACAGAAGAACTATGGCTGTGAGAAAACAAAACAATTATTCCTTTATTTATCTGCATCTCATTTGCCATTAACATTTTTACTATATGAACTGCATTAGTACACAGGTATTTGGTCACCTGTTTCTATGAGGATAAAACATCATGAGGCCAGTAGAATATTTATCTTGGATAGAGAACTGGATTAGGACCAGAAAACAAAAGTAGGAATAAACAAACATTTCTCTGGAAGGAGAAGTATAACAGAGTGGTCTTTCAGTGATGGGTGTGAGGATTGAACTTAACATTTTCATAACTGATCTAAGTGACAGACTGGCCAAGGATAGGGCCATATTTATAAATGGCACTAAACATTTTCACCAGGAAAATGCCCAACTAAAGGGAACACACAGTAAGATCTTTCAGGGTTCTTTGAACAAACAGATAAGTAAGTGGCAAACGTGTGGTCAGTTCAGGTAAAAATGGTGTTCAAGCTATTTTTACAATAGACCAAAGCTTTAAAAAAAAAAAAAGTACATTCTTAATAGAATACATCATACATTTCTTGGCAGTGAACCTCAGAAATCTAAATTGGAACTCGTATAGAAAAAAATAAAGTGATCTATAGAGAAGAGTCTCTGAGGTTTAAAAAAATTACATAACCCTGTAGCTGAAAAGAACAAAAAGGGGGTAAAAACAGTAAGAAGTATGGAGAGGATAAACATACTTATTGGTTAAATTCTGAAATACAAGCATTGGGAGATGTTCTTAAAGTTTCAAAGAGGCAAACTTATGAAAAAATTTTAAAAGGAATTTTATATAATGCCTAAGAAATTTATATTTCTTTAAGTAGTAGTATTAGCTGAAAACAAACAAGTTCAAATAAATGTATTTAAACATTTACTGAGCTCTTATTAATGTACTCAGTGCTATGCTATGCACTGTAGGGACATACATATGATGTTCCTTGCACTCAAGGTATAATCTGGCAGTGTTTGGATAATTAGAAAAACAGCTAATAGAATGTTGTAAGTGCCATAAAAAAAAAGAAAAACACTAAGTTCAGGAGTTCAGAGGGCACGTCCATTTGGGGCAATCAGCAAAGACAATCAGAGGTGGCATTTGGAAGAACAAATAAAATTTTGACAAAAGTAATTTTGGGGAAAGGAATAGAAAAAGAAAAGTCTTAAGAGCAAAATACAGATTTCCTGGGTCCTCTAGCAAATACTGGCTTAACATCTCCCCTGACAACCACTGCCTCATAAACATCACTACCCAGAGTGCCCACCTGCACCCCAAATCCAGCACGTGCAAAATCAAACACATATATTCCCTTTTTAAAAGTCACTTCTCCTTATAACTGCCCTATTTCTATTAATTATGTTACCATTCTCCAAGGTTACTCACGCTCAAAACGTTTAAGTTATTTCATATATTACTAGTTCTTAAAAATTATTTATTCTTTTTATTTACAATTCCCTTGCCCTCACTTTTACATCCCATCCAGTTTTTCCTCTGAAATGAATACATTCCTCCATGCATACCAGTTAGGTCCCCAAGGAAACGACATTCAGAGAAAGCAATGGAAGATAACATAAACCCTTAATTACTTACTAAGCTTTGATGCCAAATCTCAGCCTCAAATCCTAGTAAGCTAGCCTGGACCAGGCTCTGGAACTGGATGGGACCAGATGGAGGATTTTAGCTACGAGGATTTTAGGCCACCCAGAGCCTAAACCAGTGTAGGTCAAATGACCTTCTCCTCTGCCCCCATAAGGCCACACAGGAACTAATCTGATGGTGAGCAAGGACCCTTACTGAGAATGTCAGCCAGCAAAAAAAACAAAACAAAACAAAATATACATACACACACACACACACACACACACACACACACACACATATGAAGCCTGCTTGCTCCAATGCTTAGGACAGAGTTGGTCAAGGTCCCACATCCCAGATATTTCTAGGATGGGAAGAAAAGGAAAGTCTTCTAAACACAGAAGTAAGAACTGACAATCTAGATTAACAATACTTTGGGATTTGTTTGAAGGCAAGGAAAGACCCTGTTATTTTATCCTTGAGGATAACTATGCCCCTCCCCCATTAAAAAATATCTCTGGGGCACTGGAGGCCCAGTGCTCTGCACATAGAGGTTTCTAAAATAAAGGGAGAAAACACGGGTATAAACCCATTGCGGCAAAACTTGAACCCCAGGGAAGTTACCTACTATGGTCTGCTGACTGGACCACAATTCTGACAATCAAGCGCTAATTCTGACATAATTCTCAAAAAAACCTTCCTCTTCAACAGCTACTTAACATGCTAGTGGGTCAAGGCAAGCTCAAGACGACTCCCGTTGCTCCCGCTGTGTTAAACACAATACTGACTTTAACGGTCCAAGCTGTAAAACTCAATACTCGCTGGAGTAACCTAAAGACCAGCACAGCACAGTAATCAGCTGTAAGATCAAAGTCCAATCCAACCTGGATTCGGAGGGAAGAAGCTTGGAAGAAGAAAGACACAACGATGAACAAACTAGAAAGCGTGGGTTTGCACCTACTGGAACTAGCCTGCTTTTGAACAGCTGTTATTTGAAGCAAGCAGAGGAGAGGCTGCACACTTCCCTTGGCACATTATCTAAACTGGCACCCCCATGCAATTAGGGGCAGTCCTTAGCACTTCAGTAAGATAAGATTACTGGACAATTGGACGTTTTTCCTTTATCTGGCTTCTGGGACAAATGCCCTTTTCCCCTCCCCCTGCCCTTTCTGTTTGTAAAAATCTGTCATGAGTAACTGAATTAGTCAGAGTCTTCAAACACAAACTCCTCTCCTTAGCATAAGTCTGGAATTCTACGATACAGCCACAACTGCCTCTTCACAAATGTTTGGGAAATTAATCAATACAAGAAGCAGAACTGTTGGGAAACTACTTAGAGAAAAAAAGGAGCTTCTGAGATATAAAAAGAGATGTCTGGGGGTGGAGTGGAGAAATGAATAGGCAGAGCACAGAGGATTTCTAGGGCAGTGAAAATACTTTGTATAATATTATAATGATGGATACATGTCATTATACATTTGTCCAAACTCATAGAATGTAAAATACCAAGACTGATCCCTCAGGTAAACTACAGACTTTGGGTGAATATGATGTGTCAATGTAGGTTCATCCTTGGTAAGAAAATGTACCATTCTGGGGGAGGCTATGCAAGTGTGGAGGCAGGGGATATATGGGAAATCTTTGCGCCTTCCCCTCAATTTTCCTGTAAACCTAAAACTGCTCTAAACAAATAAAGTCTTTATTTAAAAAAAAAAGAGAGAGAGAGAGAGGCAGATCTATATCTGATAGGTTTACCAAGTATGGATTTTGCCACAGGCTGGGAGGGAAGCCATAAAGGTGGGAGCATAATGCTACTGGCTTGTATCAGTTTTGTTTGTTCCCTTTGAAGATGAGAGGTCTGGGATCAGAGGCGAGAGGCAAGACTAAGGAATACAGATATGTTTCGCTTGCTGGTATCATATGCAATAAAATGTACTAACTTGGATCCCAGCACCAAAACTTAGGGTAAGGTACCTGTGTTGAGCGAGCTGCTTCACCAGTCCACTACTCAAAGTGGTAGTGGCTCCCCAAAGCCTTCAGAGAAGGAACTCTCTTTTTAATGAAGACAAGTTACTTGCAATTTCCCTACAATCTGGAGATCATCCAGAGATGGGACTAACACAGGGAAGTAGCTGGAGAAGCTGGAGGGAGAGACAGATAATATTTAGTCTCTGAGAGTTACTAGACCCGTCATTTATCGAACGCCTAATAGGTGTCCAGTACTGTGTGTACTATTATCTCTAGTCTTCAGAATAACCTTGCAAGAAAATTGATTTTACATCCCTTTTACAAAAGAAAAAACTCACCCAGAGAGGCTAATGTGCCCTACATCCTAAGTGGGGGAGCCAGGTTTGAACTCAGGAATGCAAATCCATAACAGAGTCCCTACTCTTTCTATCAACTCTCAAACTATAGATTGAAGACTCCCCCATACACTCTTTGGGGTCACGTAAATTCAAAACTTAAAATTAAAAATGCTTGCAAGGCCCTGCACAATCTGGTCCCAAAGGATCTCGCCTCACAAGAGCACTCTTATTTCAGAAAAACCAGTCCATTCATTAAGCCAGGAACACCTCCAAGGTAAAAAGTCCCCACCCTCTTCACCTCTCTGAGTGCCAGCCAGCAGATCCTATCTCGTTGGTAAAGCCTCCCCTGACCAGCCAGACTAAAAAGCCCTCACTCCTTCCTTTCATCTTAATCTGATATTAGAGACTTGGTCCTGAACTACTACTTTGTTTTATCAATTAGTTTTTTACACTTAATATCTATTATTTGCACAATTAAATGGGACGCTCCCTAGAAATAATATTTAGACTTCATACTTTCTTATAAACGCCACAGAATCTTAATCTCTTAGGTACTTCAAATATTCTGCAGAAAGGTAATACAGATCATGTATTAGTAAAGAACTCACTGACTTGGGTCTGAATTCCCAGCATCACTAGTTAACGACTCAGTAATCTCAAGCAAGTTTCAATTTTTTCATCTATAAATTATTATAAGTCTATAATCTATAAATTAGCTAAGGATAACTGTGAGGTATGAGTGAGATGATGTAAGTAAGGCAGCTCAGTACATGGTAAACACTTTCATTTTCTACAAATATTAGAGGGGTCTCCTTCAAAATTCCTGAGAAGTAGCTATTTACAGACATCTTAAAAGATTTCAGAGAAGTCATTTACATACATATTCCATAATATGTCTTCACTAATAAGATTTACAATATGAAAATACATCTTTAAAACTATAAATGGCTATCTGCATTATAAAAGAATTTAATTTTTTTCCTAATTTTTATTGTTCAACCACACAATTTTATAATAGTAAAGGAATTATTTTTTAAAGAGACATTTACCTGCAAGCTCATTATCCCATCACATCAACTGTTCTATTTTTCTGTTTCTTTTCTAGTCCTTGATCACACATTTACATATTCTGCTAATATATTCATCTCGTAGGTACCAATTAGTGGTGTTTTTTTGTGTGTGTGTCAGATCAGCCCTGAGCTAACATCCATGCCAATCCTCCTCTTTTTTTTTTGCTGAGGAAGACTGGCCCTGGGCTAACATCCGTGCCCATCTTCCTCCACTTTATATGGGGCGCGCCACAGCACGGCTTGCCAAGCAGTGCATCGGCGCGCACCCGGGATCCAAACCAGTGAACCCCGGGACGCCGCAGCAGAGCGCGTGCACTTAACTGCTTGCGCCACCGGGCCAGCCCCTGTTTTTTTTTCATTTAACATAGCAAACATTTTATATTAATACAGTCTTCATAATCATTTAGCCATCACATAATATCCATGAAGCTAACATCACAATTTACCACTTTCTTGCTGTTAGACAAATATGATTCTTTTTAATTTTTATCATTATAATGATAACGTCTAAAGAACACCTCCAAGCACAGAAGTTTTTTGCTTTTTTTTAACATCTTCATGTGGAGAAGTTTTATCTTTTAAATCATTGGGGTCAAAATAGTAGCAGCATTTTTATGTCTAGGTAGCATTGCCAAATTGAACTGCAAAAGAGCTTAACAATCTGCACAGACATGGGACTAGACAGGTGATCAACAAGTACCAAGAGTGAACTAGGGTCCGAGTTTCACTACCATCCCACCGTATTCTTTCTTTAGGGTACTTTAAATTAGCTCCACTAAACAGTCATTACTGTGTGCTGTTGGTAGGAGTATAAATAGGTGCAACATCTCTGAAGAGCAATTTGGCAGAAATTCCAACCTGGGTCCTTATCCTAGAAATATCCTTGAGCTCATACATAAGGATCTTCCAACCAGGAAGTTCACCATCTCTAACAAAAAAGCCTGAAAATAATCTAAATATCCATCAATAGGGGACTGGTTAAAATTAGTGTGCTTGGCTGCACACAAAATTACCTGGGAAGGGTTTCATCAAGACGGACATGTAGGCCCCAACCCAAACCAATTAAATCAGGATCTCTGAAAGAGCAGCCTGGGCATTTAAATCTCTCTAGGTGTCTTTACTGGCCAGCCAGACTTGAGAATCACTGGGTTAAAAATTCTACATGTACTTACTCAATGGAATGCTAGGCAACTATTAGCAAAATGCAGAACAGTGTGTACGGCAACTACCATTTTGTGTGAATGAAAGAATATTTTTTTCTATTGTTTGCATAGAATATTTCTGGAAGAATATAAAAGAAACTGGTATAATAATGGTAGCCTTTGGGAAGAGAAATTAGGGGTGTGAAATGAGAGGCTTACATTCCAATGTATATCATTTTATATTGTTGGATTTTTAATCAGGTGCATTTAAAAATTAATAATCTTGAATAAAATCAAATCATAATTTAACTTACAAACAATTTTTCAGGAACATATGGCACTAACCAATGTATAGAATCCTACGGCAGGGGCCAGGTACCAGTGTTTGTAGGGTCTCCAGGGTGCCCTGCACATTTAGAAAGAACCAAGTTGCTACCAGGGGTCCTTCTTCACCCTCTGGGCAGAGACAGGAGTTCCTGTTACCTACTTCTGTCCTAGCAACTAACTTACTCAATGTACCATTCTAAAGCAAACAGTCATTGCCTGATATGCTTGGGGAAAATGTTTACTCACAGCTCACTTGCTCACACAGTGTAGGCCATCATTTATCATATGTTAGTCTGGGCTATACTCTTCTTAAAGAACATGTCAGATTCATAAACCTATTTTTAAGTTAGTTTTTCAAATGGAAAAATCATACATGGAAAACAGAGATGATCTCATCTTTTTTCTACAGCACTTAACTTCACGTAATACGCAAACACAGTCTCTGCAGGGTTCAGAATACCAACATTGTTTTTATAATTAAGTGTGCTATATACTAAATTTGAAAGAACCAATCAGCTAATTTCATTCTGTAATGTATCTCAGTTTTACCAAGCCACATAAGAATTCAAATGAATCTAAAAAGTACAGAACAGGGGCCGGCCCGGTGGCGCAAGCGGTTAAGTGCACGCGCTCCGCTGCGGCGGCCCGGGGTTCGCTGGTTCGGATCCCGGGCGCGCACCGACGCACTGCTGGCAAGCCATGCTGTGGCGGCGTCCCATATAAAGTGGAGGAAGATGGGCACGGATGTTAGCCCAGGGCCGTCTTCCTCAGCAAAAAAAAGAGGAGGATTGGCAGATGTTAGCACAGGGCTGATCTCCTCACAAAATAAATAAATAAATAAAAATAAAAATTAAAAAAATAAATAAATAAATAAAAAATAAAAAGTACAGAACAGAGTTTTACATTTGTCAACACACACAGCTAATAATTTCAGAGGTTCGCAGATATTTTTTGAATTAAATACTTTTCCAACAGGTCGCTTTCAACAGCTGTGGGATTTTATAACTGGGTCTCAGATACACCGCTTAAGTGTCTTTTTTAGTTTTTTTCTTTGGAGGGAGCAGGTCCTTTTAGAGTATTTACCCTATGATTTCGATACCAGAAAAACAATTCACTAATATTAATGGAAAAAAGGAAATTAAGTTGTCTATAATAAGGGTCCTTTAAAAAATGTCACAGTACATGTCAAAAACATCAAAAAAGGCAGTTTTCCCACAAAAGACCCTGAATAGCCAAATCAATCCTGAGAACAAAGAACAAAGCCGGAGGTATCACACTCGCTGCCTTCAAACTATACTACAAAGCTATAGTAATCAAAACAGCATGATTCTGGCACAAAAACAGACACACAAATCAATGGAAGACAATCGAGAGCCCAGAAATAAACCTACACACATATGGAAAACAAATTTATGACAAAGAAGCCAAGAACATACAACGGAGAAAGGAAAGTCTCTTTCATAAATAGTGTCGGGAAAACTGGACAGCCACATGCAAAAGAATGAAAGTAGACCTCTATCTTACACCACACACAAAAATTAACTCAAAATGGATTAAAGACTTGAATGTAAGACCTAAAACCATAAAATACATAGAAGAAAACAAAGGCGATAAGCTCCTTGACATTAGTCTTAGTGATGTTTCTGTGGATTTGACTGCTGTCAAGGGAAACAAAAACAAAAATAAACAAATGGGAATACATCAAACTAAAAAGCTTCTGCATAGCAAAGGAAACCATCAACAAAACGAAAAAGCAACCTACCAAATGGGAGAAGAATTTGCAAACCATATATCTGATAAGGAGTTAATATCCAAAATATATAAAGAACTCATACAATTCAACAACAAAAAACAAACAACTCAGTTATAAAATTGGCAGAGGATCTGAATAGACATTTTTCCAAAGAAGACATACAAATAGCCAACAGGCACATGAAAAGATGTTCAAATCACTAATTATCAGGGAAATGCAAATCAAAACAACAGTGAGGTATTACTTCACACCTGTTAGAATGACTACTATCAAAAAGACAGAAATAACAAGCGTTGGAGAGAATGTGGAGAAAAAGGAACTTGCTCATTGTTGGTGGAAATGCAAATTGGTGCAGCTACTATGGAAAACAGTATGGAGATTCCTCAAAAAATTAAGAATAGAACTACCTTATGATTCAGCTATTCCACTTCTAAGTATTTATCCACAGAACATGAAAACACTAATTCAAAAAGATATATGCACCCCTATGTTCACTGCAGCATTATTTACAATAGCCAAGATATGGAAGCAACCTAACTGTCCACTGACAAATTAATGGATGAAGAAGATGTAGTATCTACACAGTCATGTGCTGCATAATGATATTTTGGTCACTGACAGACTACATATACAATGGTGGTCCCTTAAGATCAATACCATATAGCCTAGATGTGTTAGTAGGCTATACCATCTATGTTTGTGTAAGTACATTCTATGATGTTCACACAACAATGAAATCACCTAACAATGCATTTCTCACAAATATCCCCGTTGTTAAGCAACGCATGATTGTATACAACAGAATACTACTCAGCCTTTAAAAAGATGCAATCTTGCTATTTTCAACAACATGGATGGACCTCGAGGGTATTATGCTAAGTCAGATGGAGAAAGACAAACACCATATGATTTTACTCATATGTGAAATATAAAACAAAACAAAACAAGTGAACAAACAAAACAAGACAAAAACAAACTCTTAGATACAGACAACAGACTGGTGATTACCAGAGGGGAAGAGGTTGGGAAATGGGTGAAATGGGTAAAGGGGGACAATTATACAGTGACGGACGGAAACTAGACTTTTGGTAGCATATACAGATGTCAAATTATAATGCTGTACATCTGAAAAAAATAAAAAATAAACTAGGAGGTCAGCGGTGGGGGAAAAAAAAGGAAAGGCAGTTCTCTACTAAAAAACATCAAAATTTCAAAAGATCAGATTTTGGAATACCAGAGAATCTTTAAGGATCATCAGTTTTCAAAACTGTTAAATTCATTCATTCATTTATTCAACAGGTATTTATTAAATGCAACTTCCTGCCAAGCACTGCATCAAGCACCACAGACACAATGGCAGGGCTAAGAGAGAAAGAACTCGCAAACCCATGCTCTAACCACAACATGTACATTTTCTTCTTTCATTCAATTACTTTCAAATATATACTCTAAAGTGGCATCAAATTTAAAAGATATTCTTGTTACTATTTCTCAATCATATTTTATAAAAGACCTTGAGTAAATGAGGATAGTTAATTAAGAGCTAAATGATAACAAGCAAACTAAATTTTTTTCCACAACCCCAAAGGTTTCAACTGTAACATAGAAAAAAGATTCTTTGGGTACACCAGGGAGAAAGAGTTGGCAGTCTGAAGTATTTATAAGGCGTTAAAGGCAGAACTGATTAGTCTGGTGATTTTGTTGCTTCTTCCTAACACATCCTAAATCAACACCTGTTTCATCTCTTGAGGAATGCACAGGTTAACATCTAACTTGTCTTCAACTTGTGAAGAAATGGAGTTGCCATGACAACTGAATGAAAAAGTTTAGTTAGCAGAACCTAATGAAATGCAAACATCTACTCAATTCCCATTTAACTGATATATGTGTAATTGTTAGCAAATTCTAGTTTTTTGTTCGTTAAACCATCAAAGTAAATGTTAATCTATTCTATAAAAGTTTCATGGATAAAACATTACACACACAAACACACATACATACTCTTTTGACAGAGTAGGCCACAAATAAATACAATTAAACAACTGATTGACCATTACATCCTGGCGATGCTGCATTTAGCATTACAAGGTCTCCAGTATACCTAAATCAAGGAAAAGCAGACACCTCTCAAGTTAGTATATTTCTTAAGTTGTGTTAAATTGTCAAGTAAATTCATGTACGTGTTTAATTTCTAGTGATATCTATTACACAATGTAACCTAGGGCATATTCAAATAAGTGGACTACCAATTTTCCTAGAAAAATATTTCCGTCATAAACATACAGAGTCTAGGGTGTTTACATACGCTACATGATTAAATTATTAACTTCCAACATGCAACTCTCCTTACTGGTAACTAGACTGAGGTCCCCACCAGATATGTAGGTTCTCAGACCATCCCCTTCAGCTTTTGGGGGATGAATGTCTACTGCCTCAGTGCCTACTCACACTTAGACACTCTGCATGAACTGGCTGCCATTTTCAATTAGACATCAGTGGATAATCAAACACCAATGATCATGTATTTAAAGATGTATTATATCAAATACAAAAATGCTGCTATTTATGATTAAAAAGTCAGATGTGGGGATAAAATCATCTTTATAAAGCAGTGCACATATCTCTTTATAACACTATGCTGGGCACAAATTCTAGAGTACAATCTACAAATTAAGCAAGATTATAGGGAGAAATAACTAGAAAAATATTCTAAATATATATAGAAATGAAAGGCATACAGTTAAAGAGAGAGGAATATAACAGTCTGGGGGGATCAGACTCAGGCTAATACTAAAATCTTATGTAACAGAAAGACTTCTGCTATACAATACTTATCCACAACATTATAGTATAAACGGCTGCATTTACTGCACTTAATATATTGTACTATTTCGGCATAAACAAAAAGTGCAATAAGAAAAAAAATATGTAGCATGATGTGTGAGAAGGCACATTGTCCTTTTCAGAAGTCCATTATAAAGGCAGCTGGACAGATTCTGGCTGAACACAAGTGGGATGCCAGCCCATCTCCTTCCATCCCCATCCCACCCTCCCATTCAAGCACTGGTTACAAAAGTGCCTGTGTGGCCCTGAGAAGTGAGTCATGGATGTTCCATTTACAGACGGGGTGGAGTTGAGGGAAATCACTATTACATGCCCAGTTAGCTGGAAAAGTCCATCCTGTTTTTCCTCTTTTACATAATAATCATTTTGCACAAACCTGAGATAAAGAACACTTAGTAAGTAGGAATTCACCAAATATTTCAGCACTCTTATACACAAAGGGAAAGACTTCCTTTTAAAGCCAAGGACATGATCTCATGGTGCAGGCCCAACGATTCACACTAAGCAAGGGACTTGTACAATCAGGATAAAACATTTGTTCCTTTTCGCCCACACCAAGAGAAACAGTGGCTGGAGAAATAAGCACAATACGAGTTCCCAAATCAGATTCACCCACCAGGAGTTCACACAGGCAGCCAAAGCACTTCATGAGTACAAGGACAATCTTTTACAACTTCCTTTGCCAATGAAACACAACAGCAAAGTGGCTTCCTTAAGCTGACCTCACAAGCAAACCATGAGAAACACAACCTAAAGCCACAACAAAAACCAGTGTTCTCTTTAGATCTATACTCTGTGCATTAGAAGGCCACAAGTCTGGCCCATGTCTCAATACCACCTACTGAGTCAAATGACAATGTGTAACGCGACCAATTCACATTTCAGAACTTAAAATTATAATACACATCTTAGCTTTAAAAACATCTAATCCAAACCCCTTAACTTATCCAAGTTCCCCCAAAATCTAAAAGGTTGTGTCACTTTTCTAAACATATTTCAAATAAACCTCAATTAGATCTCTCTCGATCACCGACTGGAGGTCTGCACGCAGCTCCTAAACTGAGCTCTGAGCCCTGGTGAAGACTACACTGGGTTGAGGCTCTGGGAAAGCGGTGACTCTGCCCAGCCAGTAAAAGTTTTGCACAAGTCTATTGCCTACAATTATCAACCTTACCAATTAAATCGTCCGCCTAAGGTTCATAATGAACTTAGGTTTTAAGTACATTAAAATTCATAGCATATTACTTTTAATAATTGGAACTACCAGTTATTTTAACGAAGAGGAAAAATTCTATCAAGAGTTTTTATTCAAATCAGGCTTCTCCACAAATGTTATCCTTACCCTCTGCCTCACAGTGCAAAATACTCGACTATTTAACACTTAAAATAATTTTAATCACAAAAGCAACGCAAATTCATTAGAGCAAAACCCAAAATACCAATAAATAATAAGACACAAAAGAGTAAAATAAAATTTTTACCCACCCCTTGGCAACCACTGTTAATATGCTGGTATACAGTGCTGATAACCCTCTTCCACACATGCATAATCAATTATACATTCATTTTTTAATATTATTCATATAAGTTTATATCTTGTTTTTACTTTTTCTATTGAGAACATCTTTGTGTGTTGTGTGTGTATATATATATACATACATACATATGTGTGTATGTATATGTGTGTATGTATGCATACATGTGAGAAAAAAATATATATGATTTGGCTGCTGCAGAGTATCATCCATTTCTGTAGCTGTATCATTCTGTTTAGCGAATTTCCTCCTTCAGCTAAATAAGACTTTATTTTTGATAAGAAAAATTTGCATATAATTCTGAAAAACAAATACACTATACTCCTAAAAATATTTCTGAGCTCCCAGCCACCTCCTTCCAAATCTGAGTTACTGCCTGCTGAGCATCTTTCACACTCCTCTGAAGACTCAGGGTCTCTGTTTCATCACTGACAACATCAAGGGAAAAAAAATAAGTAAATAAAAACACATCACTTCAGTTCTGTCTCAAGTCTCTCATCAACAGAAAGAAAATCGCCTCTGAAAAATGGTTCAATTTTAGCAAAGCCTCAATATGAAGAATACAGAACTCCATGACTTAAAGGGCTTTTGGCAATACTTAATATCATTCTGTACTGCATTTTATTCTTTTCAAAAGATTTTCAAACTCATTATATTACCTCCTCACCACAACCCTATTACACAGGACTGGTGCTGTCACTTTACAAATGACGAAACTGAGGACCAGAGAAATGAAGACCTGTTTGGTCTCATGCGACATGGTGCATGAGGGAGGATTAAATCGATGGTCTCAATTTGTCTTCCAAGTGCTTTTAGCAGAACCCACTGCACTAGATGGAACAGTCCCTTCTTCAGCTCTGCCAAAAATCTCTAATAACCCCCCACGGTGTATGGCATGTTTCAGGACAAAGAGCTATGATGTAATGAGTGTGCCAATGAAGCCAAAACAGCAGTCAAGGAACCTCCAGGGAGACTCAGAAAGTAGTAAAAAGAAATCAAAACTGCTATTTATGTGTCACATGTTACAGGCATTAAAAATATGAGGGTAGTGGAACTAAACTGTTTTTTTCCAGAATATTCTCCACCCTACCTCAGAAAAATCTCATTAGAAATGCTTGCATCCTGGGAGCTGGCAGTGGGAGGGGAGCAGGCACTTGTATGTAATTTCCCTCTGTGCGAGGGAAGAGTAAATCATATTCCTGGCCCTCAGTCACACCAAGGATGAGAACAGTGAGTTCTTAATGCTGTACTTAATGTAAAGATTTATTCTTTGTCAGTGTTTGAATTATCTTCATTGGTTATTATGGTTTCCAATACCATGTGGTGTAGTTTGCTGCTTATTCATTTTAGTGTATAATCTGCTGTCCTTTAGATTGCAAACTCCAATAGGTGGGACCATGGGTGTTCTGCCTTGATTTGTACAGGTAGAGTACAAAGCCACAAGCACACAGGCATCAGATGCTATTTGATAATGATGATAAGTGGATTAAATTATACTTATACTATCCCTGTAACAGATTACTTAAATTTTTTCTGACAGAACACTGTAGATTAGCACTAACTAGGCCATTTGGCTGTAGATATTCAAGACCGGAGGGGTAGGAGTGAAGTCTACTTTTTCTAGTATTTACACAGCTAGCTACAAAGCAGCTGAAATGCTTTCACCTACTCCTCATATCCCAGGTGATATATATCTTATTCCCTTCATCTAACTGGTCCAAAATAAAACATCTGATAACCCACGATCTTTTTCACCTCCCTGTTGCATACACATTTTAGGTGAAAACTGGTCCACTGATTTATCAGAGACATTAAAAAAACACCTTAAGATAAAACTTCAAACTTAAACCAGACACACAAGTCATTGGGCATACCTTGGCCTTTAAAAATCCCCATGTGAACATGCCGACCTTAAATTCAAGGTAACCAAGAACCCAATTCTACTTTTGACTGAAGCCACTAGACAAATCATCTCTTTTTGTTCTAATTTATCCTTCTGGAACAAAGGGTTATTCAAATATACTTATATGTATCAATTAATTAAAAGTGAAAGCATTCTGAAGACCAACAAATAGAGAATCCTCTCAAATTTCAAGACTACAAGGCAATTTTATAACTTTAAATAGCTTACTCTTCACAAATACCATAATCACACCATGTCCTAACTATACCTCCCAAACATGTAAATTCAATCCCTTTTGATTCCTTTTCTGTTTTCCTAGCAACCTCTTTCCTCAAAACTAGGAAAAGGGCTTTTCGTCGAGATCCTAAATGAAATATACTTAAGAAGGAATCTAGATTCTGATGATCCTCTTTTTAGATGGAATGCCGGAGAGCATGAGATCTGAAAATGACCTATGATACAAGCTATTTATATTGGACAACAAATTTCCTCTCTAATCAGTTAGAGTATGTGAATACTGGGGAAATGAGAGAATAGTCAGAAACCCAGAGAAGGAATGAGGACGTGCACAAGAGTGAACAGAGTAACATCCAGGGCAAAATCTGATGATGATGGGCAAACTTCAGAGAAGTGGAGAAAAGCTTAAAATAACTAGTAAAAGTCCATCATGAAGAGAGAAAAGATACACATGGCTTCCACAGACTCTAAAAGAAAAAAAATATATATGTAAAAAGTTGGATCTTATTTTTACTTAGGTTTTCCCCAAAAATATATGGCAATATATGTTTATAAAACTGCCAAAAAAGTCTACCTGAAACCTCAGGGGACTTTTGGTTCTCAAGACCTACAAGTTACATCCTGTATTTAAATGCACTAAAGAATACAAATTCATGTTAGAAACACTAGATTTTTAACTTAAGGGTTTTACCTTAACCTCTCAAAATCTATTCAACTACAAAGTGGGCTCCCAAAGGCAGCTAATCTGCTGTTATGAGGTACCCACTTCCCCAAAAAGCACATGCCAACTCTTATTTGGTAAAATCTGGATAAAAAGAAGTACAGCGTCATTATTTTGTAGAGCAAGAAAGGGAAATTTTCTAGGAGACTTTTCCCAGGAGGGCTACACAGCATCTAAGAGTTGGGCTAGGTGAAGAGAGCAGGAGGAAAGACTTGCTTGGGTGTCCTTTGTTGATCTGGTGTGCACTGGTTGATTTGTCCCCATCTGCCTGGGTCTTTACTGACATCTGCTACTTCACTTCTTTTTCCATGGTGACCCCAGCAGGGACACTGCTAGAGGGCCCTCATCAAGTGAGATGTCAACTGAGATCTCCAATTCTCCCAAAGACATTTACCTCAAAAACTTGTAGAATATCCTAATGAGGTCAAGAAAAAAAAATAGTCCTTGGCACAATTTTGTGTTGTTCATTATACACCAATGAGAAGTCAGAACACTACACTGAAAATGTTCCCACAAAGTGGGAATCAATTTCCCTAATATGGCCAGGCCCTAAATATAGCCACAATTTTTTTTGTTCAAAACACACTCAATTAAACTTGTGGATGGAGGAAACAGTGGTGGGCAGCTGGGCAGAGAGCACAGGAAATAATGACAGTATAACTCCACTATCTCTCCCAGCACTGACATGGCCTTAAATGTCCTTGACAAGGGCTGCCAAAGCAAAGACACCTGTAACACACATGACCTTTTCTCTCCAGGCTTTGTTCGTTGATGGAGTCTGGGTTTCTGGTAGGGAAGAGAAGAAATTACATACCCTGGGTCTAAAGTAATTCTACCATTCTGAGAAGGAACACAGCATCACTAGTACTCAAGAGTGAAAGGACTAGAACTCCCCACTCAAATTATAAGGACTCCGTTAGCCTAAAGGAAACATGAGAATTTAACCAGGGTAGTTTAAAGTCCTCACAATTTACCTTCCAAACACCACCACACACACCCACACACACACCCACAAACACAAAATATTGGTATTAAGCAGTCACATAACTGCAGTGAGGAGCTGTGTGTTTTAAATGAATGGAATTCAAGAAAAGCAAAATCTAGAACATAAAATTTAATCCAAAATTTATTCAAAGTTTCACTTGAAACTTTTAAAAGGTTTATTATGCTGGCTCAAGACTTAATAATAAACTTTTTGCAAGACATTTTGGCCAAGCACCTAGCAAAGCGTCAGAGTTGGAAGTGGATGCTCAATAAAAAAATTTGCTGAAAAAAACTGTTCAAGATAAATAAATGAACTTCTTGACCTAAGTGTGCTGAAAGGCAATAAAAGACCGTTGAAGGCATCTTTTACAAGTTAGCCCTAGAAAGTAGAATAGCATAGAGATTTTAAAGACTGGATTCTGCAGTCAAATTCCTTGGTCAAAATGCAGGCTCTCCCACGTACAGCTGTGGATCTTGGGCAAGCTGTTTTAAGTTCTCTGTGACTTTTAGTTTCCTCATCTGTAAAATGGGAATTACAACAGCACCTACCTCACAGGGTTGTTAGAGATATAAACGAGAGAAATCAACATAAAGCGTTTAAGATCTTAAATGTTCAATAAATGCCATTATTATTTCAAAGGTGTGTGTTCGGAAGGTCGGATCTATTAAATATATGCAAAAGCTTCGTTAAATTAAAATCTCAGCCATTTCATAAAAGCATTTTACTCCCCCTTTCCACACATCATGCGGCATCAACCTTCCAAATGATGTGGAAATTACATACTTTCATTCATCCGTTTGAGAGCTTGTCACATACAGCAAGAAAGAAGGAAGGTGCCGTTCTCGTGACTGTTGCGCCTTCACAACTTCAAAATACTGTCACGTACACAATAGGTTGGAGCTGCCCTCAAAATGACAGCTCCCAGCTTTGCAGCGCCCGCAGAGGCGCCCAGGCGGCTCCGCCGGGAAGGGGTTCACCCCAATTCACGGCTAATCTCCCATCTCCACCGACAAGCAAGCGCACGCCCCGGCACCCCAAGGAACACAAGAGAACTCTTTGAAAGGAGGAAGGGACCCTGAGTAGTGGGGGGAGAGGGAGGGAGGGAGAGAAGAGGGGAAGGAGGGAGGGAGGGAGGCAGGAAGGGACCCTCCCGGTCACAGAGGTTTCGGAGCCACACTCGGATCAGGCGCGCCCACGATGACAAGCCCCGGGACCGGGTGCCCGCGCTGGGCTGCGACGTCCCGGGCGGCCCAGTCCCCTTCCCCGGCGGGCACCGAAGCCAACTCCGGTCCCGCGCCACACTCGCCCCTCGGCGCCCCCTCACCTAAAGGCGGGTCCTTCTTTAGGCGCCCTGCCCTGGGCGGACGCCGACGCCAAGCTGCCGCCGCCGCCGCTGCCCTTTTTGTTGAAGAGCTTCTGGAGCAGGGTCGGGGCCATGATGCTGCCGCCGCCGCTGCAGCTCCGGCCGTGGCGCTCGGGGGGCCGGCGGCTCAGCGCGCAGCCGGGGGCGGCGGCCGCGGCGGCGGGGCCATCGCGGCGGCGGCGGCGCGGCCGCCCAGCCTTGCGGGAGCGCGGGGCCGCTGCGGCTGAGTAACTCTGCTCGGCGCCGGAACCGCCGGCGGCCGGTCATATGACTGAGCCGGCCCGCCGCTGCCGCCGCCTCGCGCGCTGACAGTTATCTCCTGCGGGAGGAGCCCGCAGCCCCGCGGCGGCGGCGGCGGCGGCGGCGGCGCGGGAGGAGCGCGGTCGCCCCAGCGGCGGCCATTGGCCCGGCGGCCGCCCGCCCCGGGCTCACGTAACCCCGGCGGGAGGCGCAGCCGGGCTCGGGCGGCCCCGTGCTCCCGGCTCGCGGGGGGCGGGGGCGGGGGCGGGTGCTTAAAGGGGCCCGAGGGGCGGGGGCGGCGCCGGGGGCCGGAGTGGCCTGCCGAGGGGCGCGGCTCGGCCAGAGGCGCGGGGTTCCGCAGGGCGCTTCGTTCCTTCGAAGCGCGAGAGAGCGGCTGGGCCGATCTTTGTTCGTTTGAGACAAAGCCCCTGAACTTGGGTCTTCGCTTTGTGCAGGTGTAAGGACTAGTTTGTAGAAAGCGTGTGCTGGGGGAAAGGGTTTAATACATGAGGTTACTATTTCACAGGACTGATTTGAATCTCACAACACCCAAGGTACTGGGCCTGTTTCTACCATATGCAGATTAGATTTCTCCGGTTTTGTTTGTTTGTTTAATTAAACTGTTTAGTCGAATCATTTGGTCTGTTTTGGCATCTTGGGCCACCAGACCATAGTTATATGAGAAGTTGAGTGTGAAATTAAACACATGGAATTTACTAAATAGATTTAGAAACTTAAGAGAAGCTATTTTATAACAAGGGAATGCTTTCCTAATACAGATTTAACAATCAAGTCACATAATAATCTGGTATCCACAGCAGATATTATTTGGTTTGGGGAAGGGAGGAGTTCTATTTGAGTTAACTTTCCTTCCCAGTCCCACCCAATCGGTGAGAACTTCAGCCTGGTACAGAACTCTCTAAACAGCCTGTGGTGGTGTAGGACCTTGCCAGACTCAAAGCAGCTTCTTCATCTATGCCTTATGACGTTAGCCCTCCAGCTTTTTTGATGATGGGTAATAGAGATAAAGTTAGTAAGGTTCCAGCCCTGCCTCTTCTAGCGCCTCCCTTATGCGCAGTGAACGGTGACTCACCTGGATTCTCTTAGATTTGTTCAAAGGAGGACTCTTGGAGACTCAAAAAGGCAAATGTATTTCCATAAATATAACTATCAAAAATATTTCTTCTGGGCCCATTTTAATTATCAGTTTTTATTGTATGGGTTTCTGGCCTTTTGAGTGACTATGTGCTGAAATTTCAAAAAGGTAAGGGAAAGGTGATAGAAATTGAAACTCAGTCATTTTATTTCCTTCAGATTTTTACTGTAAAAATGGTGGATTAAGTGTTCATGCAGGTGAGCAATCATCCTTTTACACAATGGCATGTACACAGAACCCTGATTTGCAACTTTGGTGATTCTTGGTGTTTATTGGGAGCACCTGCCTCACAGGACTGCAAGTATTGGTCAGTATCCTTCAAAGCAGGTATTGGCCTCTTCTGTTGTGACTTTATTAAAATATGGTTCCAGGTCATATTATGACCCGAAACACACCACCCTTCCTTACCCCATCCTTGGTCAGAAAATGTCGCTTATTCTGCAAACTAAAATCTATACCCTTGATGTGCCTCGTAGCTTTTGTAACTGCATAGTGAAGAGGAATTTGGCATCGTGTCTCTTGTTCCTCACCTCCAAGGACTGTTTCAGTTCCAACTCGGTCCAAGTGTGCAGGATCGTCCAAAAGAGGCAATTGGAAAATCAGCCTGCCCCAGCCGTCATCCTCAATTTGGGTCCTGACTGGGCAACTATAAAGGGAGAGTGTGCATTTAAAACTACTAAGGTCAGACTTCAGTTAGAAGAGAAAAAAGGAACTGAAATGGTTCCCCTCTCTCCCCTTTCTCTCTTTGCTTCCTCTCAACACCACATTCTTCCTCATCCTGGTTCTGGCCACACCTCTTGCTTTGGATTTTAAATGTATACAAAAATCCTAACCAGCAAAGTTCTGAGAGATAGCTCTAGACCGCTCTCTCACCCCAGTTTCATTATTTCTCTTCGTGGCTGTTCAAGGCCTCTTCAGGGACCCCATCTTTTGCCTGTCGTCCATTGATCACTGCCTCCTCCCTGAGGCTTGTAATAGTCCCAGTCTCCAGTTCTGGTCATGTGGCTTGTCTCCCAAGTCCATACTTCTCATTCACCTCATCCCACTCACTCCATCTTAGAGAATATATCAGCTCGCTGCTCCTGTACACAGCTTTCAAGAGGAGGAGGGAATAAAACAATATCCCGAATGCTTGGAGATGACAGAAGAATACTAAGATGGGAAGGGGTAATTGTAAAAGAGCTGACTTCCTTATCCCAGTCCATTCTGAGTCCTGTTCTCTCCAATTAATTAGTGCATGTTCTCTAAGTTGCTTTAGGGGTTTTGCTTCGACTGTCAGGGACACTGTAGCCTACCTAATATCTGTTACCCCCTTTTTCCTGACAGAACCCCCAGTTTTGTTCAGGTGTCCTCCCCTCCCCCAGGCCAATGTGCCTCAGGGTAAACCAACATTATCCCCAGCTTGAATGAACTAAGGGTAATCCCATTTGTTTTGCAAGGTGTTAGTTCAGGAATGAGCACATGAGGCAATTCTAGCCAAGGAGGCAAGAAGGAAAGGAGCTAGAGGAGAAGGAATGATTCTGGAAATAGTTTCCTCACTCTTAATAGAGAGCTATAAGGAGAGATGTGGGTTATTGGGTTTTTTTTTATTTTCTTCCTTTGGATGTTGTATGTTTACATGTAATGCTACAGCTATCTTATTACCAGTCTGAGCATAAAACTGGGACTGGAGATGGCAAAGCAGAGAGGTGGAAGCTGTGTCTCTGATAACATTATTGAGCCACAATCCTTCTACCCTAAGCTGACTTTCCCCATTCGATGAGATAATAGTTCTATTTTCTGAAGCCAAAAGCAGTCTATAAGAGAGGGGTCTGTTTTTTGTCCTCTGTTGCTGGTTATGTGAGACAAATAACACCCTGCTTGGTTAACCCTCAGTGTACCAGGGAAAACAGTCATCACCAGTGCACCTGCTCCATTTCTTCATATTTTTAAGTCATTTTGCAAATCATTTACAAGAAGCAGGAATAAAGGAATAGTGAAAATAATTTTTAATTTTAAACATAGCAAACTGAATTTTTTATTCTGTTTTCCTGCTTTTGAAGGAATATTACCCTAAATGGGCCATGTCCTTTGAATACAACTGTTGATCAATCAACATATATGAACCAAGAACACAATCATCTTATACATACTGACTCCAGATTTCAAGTACATCTCTCATGAAATTATAAGTTCTAGCTTATCATTGCTTTTGCTTCTTCTTGCACTTGAATCAACAAAAAGCAATACTTTTAAAAACTATGATGGCTTGTAATTTTGTTGAAGAGAAGATAGCTAGCCTCTTTACTTCGTAGCTGTGAAACATTTTCATTTTTAGAT
This sequence comes from Ceratotherium simum simum, assembly GCF_057802395.1. Classification (NCBI taxonomy): domain Eukaryota; kingdom Metazoa; phylum Chordata; class Mammalia; order Perissodactyla; family Rhinocerotidae; genus Ceratotherium; species Ceratotherium simum. The sequence goes on from NC_141911.1 coordinate 27,843,712, forward strand.
TTATAGACATTTTTAGATTTCTGAATTCTCATCAGTGATTAATAAAAGTTTTAATAAAAAACTACAAAGATAGTGTCTCCAGATTTTTTTTATACCTTCTCAAAAGATGATGCAGTGCTTTGGGCAATATAATAAGATAACAGAAGGATAATGTAATAGTGAAAATTTATTTTACTATTGAATCAACCTTCTAGGTGATTCTGAATTCGTCTGTTTTCTTATTATTTTTGTCTTTTCTAGCACAGTTGGAAATAATTGTTGAGTAATGTTGAAGTAATTCCTAGGATGATGACATAGCAAAATGTTTAAAGCTAAGGGAAGTTAAGATCACTAAGCTCCCATAAGGGATGAAAGCATCCAATGGACCCAGATGGTAATTGCGAGATAGAATGAGTTTTGTTACATTTTTTTAAAAAGCACATTTACTCCTTCTTTGGGAAAAATAAGAGTCTAAGAAACAATAAAAGTCATGAAATATCTATCCTTATAAGTAGTTAAAACCTCTCAGAAAAGAAACTCAAAATTGGATCCAATGGACTCTGATGGTGCAAGGGTTAATCCACTACAAATTGATTCTCTGGTATTTGCAACAGAACTCAATCCACTTGATAATCTCACTATAGCGATGAGTTACCACCATGGTGCCAAAATCAAGGGACATTTTCCTGTCTTCTTTACAATTGATATAATTGACCACTTCCTCCTTTTGGAAACCCTAATTCTTTGGTACTATAAACCTCTTCTAGTTTTAAACAACTTTACTAACTTGTCCCTCAGTCTTCTCTGGAGGTTCTTCCTCTCCCCATCCTTTAAAATATGAAACTCCTCAGCGCTTCTCTTCCCCTCTCTCTTTTACTTTTATCCACCCTCTCCCTTTCCCTAGATAAACTCATCCATTCCTGTGACTTTAAATGCCATCTATATATTGATGACACCTAACTTTTTACCTCTGATCCTGACTTCTCTTCTAGATTTTTATAACCAGCTATCTACTTGATGTGTCCAATTGGATATCTTACAGGCATCCCACACGGAACTCTCGATCATTTCTTGTTCCAAATCCTGCTTCTCGCCATCTTCTCCCCTACACGTTCAAACACCTCCCTTTACACATTTTGTTTAAAACAGAAAACTAGGATGCATTCTTGACCCTTTTCTTTCTCTTATCATCCAAAAAATTTCTCACATCCATTTCTCTTCCTATCCATTGCCACCACCCTAGTCCAAGCCACCATTGTCTCCTGCCTGGGCTGCTGCAATAGTTGTAATTGGTCAACTTCTGGCCTCATCTCCAATCTGTTCTACATGCAGCTGCCATAGGGATCATATAAAAATATAAATTGTCTCTTGTCACTTCCTTGATTAAAACTTTTTAGTGGCTTCCCACTGCACTTAGTAAAATCCAAAATTCTTAGCATGGCCTGCAAAGTTCTATATGATTAGGTCCCTCTCTTCTTCTCCAAACTGATCTTACATCGTCCTCCCACTCACTTGCTATCCTCCAGCCCCACTGGTGTGCTTTCATTTCTTCTACCAGGCCTCCTCTGCCAGGAATGCCCCCACTGCATCCCACAACTCTTTTTCTGATTAACTCATATTTATCTTGCAGTTCTCAATTTAATGTTGTTTATATACACATTGACTGCCTGACTCTCTCAATCTCCATTCTTAATTAAGGACCCCCCTCTCTCCAGTGTTTCTGTTATAGCCCCCTTTTCTATTCCTTTAAAGCACTTATCATCATTTATAATCAACCAATAAATTAATATGTAACACCTTTATCTCCCACTAAACATATATATTACTTTAGGTCAGGGACTGTGTCTGTCTTGTTGACTAATATGCCTGGCACATAGTGTCTTCTCAAATGTAAATTTGTTGAATGAATGAAGGAAGGAAGGAGACAATGAATGAATGAAGTTCACAGTCCCTAGTGCATGTAAGCTCTAGACCCTCACAAAAGAATTCTCCATGGGAATCACTAGATGAGGAAGACTTCTTGAACTTTTTCCACTTATTTACTTGGGAGGAAGAAGAGGTCACTGTTGGCCAGTTTTAAGTCCCCATTAGGAAATTCCATTTAGGGTGCTCAGACATTTGTTCCTAATCTGCTGGTTTAAAGGCTTCCTTGAAGCCCTTTTGTCTGAGCATCACCAAATTGGTTTTGCAGAGAATTCTGCCCCAGGTGTGAATTTTGTCTTTCTAAATCACCTAACATATCCTACTACTATCTGTTTTTTCTCTCATCAACCCCTTATACCAAATCCCCTTCCTGAGACAAAGCATACTGTATCGGTTAGGATGCCTTCTGCTGCAAGTAATAGAAGCGCCAACCAAATTGGGGTAAACAATAAAGGGATATTTTCCCTCATAAAACAAAAGATCCAAAGGCAGGACAGGGTCCAAGCATGGTACGTCAGGGCTCTGATTCTGCTTCTCTGGGTTTCTCCTGGCTTTACTTTCCCTTGTGTGTTGGATTCTCATTCACTTCCCACGTGTCTTCTTTTCTCAGAAGCTCTGCAACTTTTAATCACTGGCAAGGGAAATGTGGTGTACCATGATTGGCTTTGACTAATGAGGATATTCCCTGAATCACATGGGAGAGGGGTGGTCACCAGAACAAATCAAGGCTCTCACAAAGAGAAGAGCAGAGTGGAGAAAATGACTGTTGGGTAAACAACCAAAAGAATCTGCCACATAATACGTTCATTTATAAATTACAAAGTACAGATAGCTATATTTTTCCTGAGTGTTTTTCAAGAACCCACCACACATTCAAGAATGACTACGGGGCCGACCCCGTGGCTTAGCGGTTGAGTGCGTGCGCTCCGCTGCTGGCGGCCCGGGTTCGGATCCCGGGCGTGCACCGACGCACCGCTTCTCCGGCCATGCTGAGGCCGCGTCCCACATGCGGCGGCTGGAGGGTTGTGCAACTGTGACATGCAACTATCTACTGGGGCGGGGGGGGCGATAAAAAAAAAAAAAGAATGACTACGGATTCATTCTTAGACTGGAATGAGATAGGAGACTATGGATTTTTGCATCTCCAACTCCACACATGGAATCTGTGAGATAATAGGCACCGAAAACAGTCATGCGTCACTTAACGACAGGGATACGTTCTGAGAAATGCATCATTAGGCTATCTTGTTGTTGTGCAAACATCATAAAGTGTACTTACACAAACCTGTATGGTATAGCCTACTACACACCTAGGCTGTATGGTACTAATCTTATGGGACCACCGTTGTATATGTGGTCCCTCGTTGACTGAAATGTCATTATGCAGTGCATGACTTGTATATGTTTTTTTAACAAATTAAATGTAAAAATGTTGATATGATACTGTTCCTTCTCAATTTAAAAAATTTCCTACAAGACACTTCCTTCTTCCAAACTCTTTAAAAATAGTTTCTTTTCAGATTATGATTCAGGAAATATTTGTCTATTTATTAATGCGTCTGTAGTGTGTAACTTTGGTCTAGGCACTCAATAAAAGCTTGTTCAGTTAATGTATACATTCAGACTCTGTGGACTTTATTTCACCTCCATAGGTGAGGTACTGGGAGAGATACAGAAACTCTCTCCCACAATGATTCACACTCAAACAGTAATGATCCACAGTGCATAAAATTTAGAAAATGTGAAAAAGTACAAAGATGAATAATATAATGTGTCCATCCCACAACCTGGATAGATAGAAATAGCTATAGTTAACATGTTTGTGACCTTTCTTTCCTTTCTCTATTTTCCCCTTTCTTGTTCATTTATTTGTTTGACAGGGATTTTTATTTCAGGGTCTGATGATCTCTTGGGTCAATAGTTCAACAAACATCATAGTTTGTTGTTCTTAAATCATTAATTCTGCATAAATTCATCTAGGTCGCGTGTTTAGTCAGCAGTTATCCAGTATTCCAATACCAACTATGTTCTAGCCACTGTCCCTCAAGTGTTTGTTGCACAAGAATTACTTTGGAATTCAACTTAAATTGTGATTTGCCCACAAGCATTCTGCCCCTGCCTCCCATTTCTTCTTCAAAGCCCACTAAAATGACAGCAAAGGAATAAAAAACGCATTAACCTACAAGGAACAAAGGGAGGGCAAGACAGAATTAGAGATTTAACAAGTGTTTGGCCAAGGACAAGTGTTTGGAAGACGGAAGTGGATAAAGGAGTAGTAATTAATTGAACAGAGAGGAAGAGTTCAAAACCTAAGAATGAAGATGAGGGCCAGTTCCCCTCAGAGACTCTCAAAAGCCTCAGCATTTGGGAGCTGCCAGGTCACTGAAGGGGAGGTCAGGTGCAGGCTCAAAATATGAGGGATGAGTGAAAGTGTACATATGAAATGGTTAGACCCCAGGTTCCTTTCTGTACTCACTCTGCCCAGCCAGGCAACTGTTGGTCAGTGGACCAAAAGAGGGGGATTAAATGAATGCTCAGCTCCCAGAGAAATCAAATGGCAACAGAGAAAAGCTCTTCAGACATTCGCAATTGGGGGAGCCCAGTGAAATGCTGGTTCACTACTAGAACATCTACTCATGAATTTCACAAATCAGTACCCCACACAGAAAATTTCTAATAAAATATCTACAATCTCATTCTTAAATATGCATGGCAACCCAAGAATCACTAAACATTGGAATGAACACCTCCAACATGGTGAGAGAAATACACACAGAAGTAAAAGAGAACAGAGACAATGCAAGGAGAAAAGAACTTCGAAAAACTGTAATTCGTTAATATCATCAAAGAGACAAAAGAAGACATGTCAATAAAACAAAAATGAGAAGCAATGAAAAAGAAAAACACAACAAGAAAGAGCTCTTGAAAATTAAATATATGGCCATGTAAATAAAATATTCAATATAAAAACTGGAGGATAAAGTTGGGAAAGATGGAAAATAGAAGAGGGAAGATGAGAACATTGGAGAATCCATTCAGTGATTTACTAATAGGAGTTTCAGAAAGGGAGATCAGAGAAAACAGAGGGGAGCAAATCATCAAGGAAATAATAGAAACAATTTCCCAGAACCGAAGAATAGAAGTCCTCATATTGATAGGCCCACCTAGAAAAATAAATTTTTTTTAAAAACCCGCTTCAAGGCATATCACCATTAAATTTCAGAATCTCCTGGATAAGGAGAAAAATTCTAAAATCTTTCAGGGAGAAAAAGCTAATCACAAAAAAATGGAACAGGACTCAGAGTAGCATCAGAGTTGTTTTAAAAGTTCAGAGGGAAAACTATTTTCAACCTAGAATCCTTCACCAAACTAAACTATAACTCAAGTAATGTAGAATACACACATTTTCAGATACACAAGGTCTCAAACATTATACTTCTATTCTTTCTTAGGAAGCTGGAAGATGTACTTGAGCAAAATAGGAGATTAAAACAAGAAAATGGAAGATATAGGACAGAAGATCCTAGAAAGAAAGAAGCAAGGAAAGCCCTAAGATGGCAGGAAGTGATGTCTCAAGACCTCCAGAAATCAGCCAGGCCAGAGAGGAGAAAGGAAGAGGGATCCAGAAGCAGCTCGGAAAAATGGAACATTAGGTGTTCGAGCATAAAGAATATATTATTAATATGTATATGGCAGAGATGCTGGAACATTGGGAAAAAATTAACAATAGGTAGATGGAAAACCAAACAAATGATAAAATGAGGTAACTATTAACTTCAGAAAAAAAGAAAACTTATACAGGAAAAGAGGTGTGGTTGCAATGCATTACTTGCCTCAGTGAACAAAATTTATATAGTTTCAATAATGTACTGTTGACTATTGATTTAACAAAAAGATTATATATAACTATATTGGGGGATGAAAGAAGAAAAGTGGAGTTGGGGTAGAGGAGCGATATTCTAGTATTTATTCACAACAGCAGGAAGTCAATAGACAAGGGCTAAAATAGACAAATCAAGAAATAGTGATACAAGCATAAAATTTTTAAAGGTATGGAGGAAAATATCAGTGAAACGAGGTAGAAAGTTGAGGGTGGTAACCTGTAGGGCTGGGACTGGGTGTGGGCAAGGGTGGGGTAGGAGACTGCTGGTTTTTATTATAAGCCTTTTAGAGTACTATTTGACTTTTTCAAATGATACACATGAATGTGCTTGTGTGGGTGTGGGTGTGGGTGGGTTTTCCTTTGATTAAAAAAAGTTTATTTTTAAATAGTCTCACCTGTGGACATTGCTTTTTGTGTGTGTGTGTGAGGAGGATCAGCCCTGAGCTAACATCCATGCTAATCCTCGTTTTGCTGAGGAAGACCAGCTCTGAGCTAACATCTATTGCCAATCCTCCTCCTTTTTTTCCCCCAAAACCCCAGCACATAGTTGTATGTCATAGTTGCACATCCTTCTAGTTGCTGTATGTGGGACGCGGCCTCTGCATGGCCGGAGAAGCGGTGCGTTGGTGTGCGCCCGGGATCCAGGCCTGGGCCGCCAGTAGCGGAGCACGCGCACTTAACCGCTAAGCCATGGGGTCAGCCCCATGTGGACATTGTGAAAAGTCTTATTTCCGGGCCTGATCCTGTGAGATTCCAATCCAGTAAGTCTGCAGCGGAACTCAGGAATCTGAACTTTTTAACTAGACCCTCAAGATATTTGGGTGCAGAGGATTCATGGATGATACTTTGAGAAACGTCACTCAGATTCCCTAAAATCATATACAAAGAATTGTAAGAATGTGCAGTTTTCTGTAGACAGTCCGTAATTTTCAGATTCTTTTTGATGCCCCAAACCTAAAAAAGTTTAAAAATTGCTATTCTGTATCCACCTTCCTTCCTTCCTTCCAAGAATAATTGAGATTCCATTAATTATTTAAGGTCAAAAGCAGAGCTAATTATTGTTGTAGTGAGTTAAACACTTTATAAAATCTGTGAATCATATAGACTAGAAACCACTGGCTAAATTTCCAGTCCATTGCTTAGTATATTACCCAGGTGAATACCCATGCATTACTACTGCAGTGTATTGAATATAAATATAGTGGCTTGAAAAGGTTAATGTGAATCCATTGGCACCTACCAGTGATGTTGACCAAGGCTGTAGCTAAATTTTATACAGGTAAAAAAAAAAAAATTTATATGTGGTCATTCAATGCTTTCTTTAATGGTGTAATAGTATCACATAAATAGTGCCAGAGTCCAACCAGAAAATTTAGTGCAGGTATTTTGAAAATCTTATACTTTTATTCAACATTTTAGTAATCTTATGGTGCAAGCCAGCCTTCTCAAACTTATTTAACCTTTTAAGCTTTTAAAAATTGTTTTTGTAAAACATTACAGGATTTCATGAGTTGTGATTTGGATTAAACTAGACAGCAAAATGTGATTTCAGATTAATTGCTGGAAGGAATTAAATTTTGATTCATATGTTTTTCTTTAAACTTTACACATTAAAAAGTTAAGGAAGGGGCCGGCCTGGTGGCGCAAGCAGTTGGGTGTGTGAGCTCTGCTACTGCGGCCCCGGGTTCACCAGTTTGGATCCCGGATGTGCACCGATGCACTGCTTGGCAAGCCATGCTGTGGTGGCGTCCCATATAAAGTGGAGGAAGATGAGCATGGATGTTAGCCCAGGGCCAGTCTTCCTCACCAAAAAAAAGAAAGAGGAGGATTGGCAGATGTTAGCACAGGGCTGATCTCCTCACAAAAAAAAAAAAAAAGGGAAATTAATTTTTTTATTTTAGTGACTATAAAAAGTATAAAACAGGGTCTTGCCTGGTGGCATTGTAGTTAAGTTTGTGAGCTCCTCTTCGGTGGCCCGGGGTTCACAGTTTCAGAACCCCGGGCATGGACCTACGCAACACTTATGAAGCCATACTGTGGCAGGCGTCCCACATATAAAGTAGAGGAAGATGGGCATGGATGGTAGCCCAGGGCCAATCTTCCTCAGCAAAAAGAGGAGGATTGGCAACAGATGTTAGCTCAGGGCTAATCTTCCTCACCAAAAAAAAAAAAAAAAGTATAAAACATTTTAAAAGGTATATCACATAGACCAGCACAAACCAGCAGCTAGCAAGTTAGTATTTGTTGAATGAATAATGACATATAACATGGCAATTATTAGTTATTTAAGCTGAATATGCACCAATTTGCATATAAAACATCCCTTACTCATATATCAAGCCATCTCTGATATGCTTAGGTGTGGCACACCATTTCTTAAAAATGATAGCAAGTCCATCCATAGCACTTACTGTGTCGAAGACTTTGTTCTAAGTATTTCCCTTCTATTATCTCACTTAACACTGGCAACAACCCTATGAGGGAAGGGATATTATTATTCTCATTTTACAGAGAAGAAAACTGATATACAAAGGTAAGTAACTGTACACAGCTAACAAACAGCTGAGCACTGATTTAAACCCATCAATCTGCCACCAGAATCTGTCCTCTTAACTACTATGCTATACTCTCACAAGGCAAATTATCGTAGAACAGTCACATAAACAATTATATCAATATATATGGTAATTTCCCATATATGGATTTTTTTAAAGATGCATATCACTACAAAAACAATTTTTTTTTCATAGAATAGCTATCAGCCAACATCTTGTGGAAACTTTGTGTTTCAGGGAACACGTTTACTGAAATGATGGCCTAAATAATGGCTTGAAATGTCCATTTCTGTTATTCCTTTTTGGCTATGGTTCCTCCCCTCAGCTCCTTCTGAATTTACTTGCCTCCCCTGAGCTTCTTCTCTTTAAAGACTAAACAAGGAGACACTTTCATGCAACCCTCTGGCTACCAAAGTGCTTACTTAACAAAGCCTGCCCTCTCTCTTCCTCCAGCCTCCAATTAAATACTTATTCTTTGAGCTACAGTTCTGGAAGTAATAATTTCTAATCAAGGGGGCCAGCCCAGTGGTGCAAGCAGTTAAGTGCGCGTGCTCCGCTGCAGTGGCCTGGGGTTCACTGGTTCGGAGCCCGGGTGCGCACAGACGCACCGCTTGGCAAGCCATGCTGTGGCGGCATCCCATATAAAGTGGAGGAAGATGGGCACGGATGTTAGCCCAGGGCCAGTCTTCCTCGGCAAAAAAAAAAAGAGGAGGATTGGCAGATGTTAGCACAGGGCTGATCTACCTCACACACACACAAAAATTTCTAATCAAGGTATAAATGGGATCTAAATATTGCTAATGTACATTTGTATATTTCATTCTTTGGGAAAAAAAACTTGTTCCACCATATTACATCACTGTAAAAAATATATATACCAAATGAAATCTAAATGTCCCAACAATTTGATACCTCTTCTTTAACCACTGGAGATTTTGCATCCTTCTTTGATATCCTTGAACTAATATTCCTATCCCATTTCTCCCACATAATTTTATCTTAACATAAAACATTTTTTATACTTGAAAATCTTTGATTATTCAATTATTATACCCTATAATAAAATATGCCCATAAACTAAAATTAATATAGTTCCTGAGACAATAAAGCTTTAAATATTAAAATATTCTGTCATTTTAATTATTAGTAGTACAAAATTTATCAATACAACATAAATTTTTAATTCTTAAACATAAAAAAAAAATTGTGGGGCTTCTTTAACATAAAAAAAAAAATTATGGGGCTGGCCCGGTGGTGTAGTGGTTAAGTTTGTGCACTCTGCTTTGGCGGCCTGGGGTTTGCGGGTTCAGACCCCAGGCGCGGACCTACACACTGCTTATCAAGCCATGCTGTGGGGGTGTCCCACATAGAAAATAGAGGAAGATGGGCACTGATGTTAGCTCAGGGCCAATCTTCCTCAGCAAAAAGAGGAGGATTGGCAAAAACTTGTTAGCTCAGAGCTAATCTTCCTCACTAAATAAATAAATAAATAAATAAATAAATAAAAAAAATTGTGTTGTAAATGCATTTCTCAGTGACAGATGGAGCTAGATGAAGATTACTCATTGCAAGAATGAGACAGATTCAACATTAATTTATACTTTTTGTTTGTTTTTATAGTTGTAAACGCTGAGAAACTGTAGTTATATAAATAAGTAGACAAGAATGGAAGGAGTTTTGTTACAGCATTATAATTTTTTCCTTCCAAGTTATATTTTAAAAATCACTGTGTTCTATGATCAAAAATTACACTGCTGTCCGGCATGCAGAAAAGTCTCTATTAGAAGTTAGCATTAACTACCAACTGTTTTTAATAGACATTCTAGTCTCTTCTATTGGTTTTTTCCAGTCATTTATCATTCTCTAATTATTATAGATCTAAAGGGTATTTTGATATCTGCTAGAAGGCAAGTCCCTCACTTACTCTTATTCTCTTAAAAACATTTTTTTGGCTCATCTTTATCTATCCTAATAGTTTTTAGGATCAACTTGTCGAGTTCTAAAATTCTGAGTTGGGATATTTATTGAAGTGCACTGAATTTTAGATTAATTTGGGCCTATATGATATTGTTCTAATACTGAGTCTTCTCATCCAGGAACTCAGCAAGTTTTTCCATTTATACAAGCCTTGTTTCATGTCCCATAATAAAGTTTTATAGTTTTCTTTTCATGAGTTTCACATATTTCTCTTTGCATTTAAGATAACATATATTTTGACCACTGTAAATGCATTCTTTCTTTCTTTCTCCTCCCTCCTTCTCTTCCTTCTTTCTTTCCTTTTTCTCCTGCCATCCCAAATAGATGGTAAACTCTCTCAGGGTTGGGAATGGATTGCCCTTATAACCTCCTAAGTGCCTAGAATAAAGCTATGCTAGAATGGTTGCTAAGGAAAGAAATACTTGTTGAATAAATAAATGAATGAAAGGCTAGATTCATAAACTAGAAATGCAACAGGAAGAATCTGGGGAATATGCCAGGAAAAGGTTCAAAAGCATTATAATTCCTTAAAAATTGATGATGAATTGTGGCTTGGTCATACCGTACAGCAGATTTGACGAGCTGTCCAATATGTATTTTTTTTAACTAAAGAGACAAAATGACCTGAATATTATGGAAATTCTCCCAGTGTGAATTCACTCAGAGATCCAGAGGAGATAAATATATGTCTCTGATTTCCTCAGACATTGAGAAAAAAGCCAGTTTTTCAACCTGTGAGGGTTCCTGAAACACTATTTTCTTTGAACTCCAAGGATAATTTAAACTTTTCCTTTAAAAAGGGTGTCTGCTGCCTAAATATCACAGATTTAATGGTCTTTTAAATAAGGAACATGTTAAATCCAAAGATTAACTGGTCCTAGGGGTGGTGAAGGGCTTTTTGAGTGGCGCCCTTCTATACATTTTGTCTTACGGCTTCGTCCCCTCACGTTTAGTCTGTTGCCTGGAAGAATGTCATTGTTGCAGACTCCCCCATCCTTCTTTCCCTACCTGTAACCCTTGTAGACAGGGCCAAGGAGGTCAGTAGACATTGCTGTGAGCTAGGAAAAGGGCTGGGAGCCTCCACACTCCGTGTGTGTGTGTAAAGGGGAGAGGGAGTACATTCTCGAGGCGCTAGAGGTTGCACTGGCAGAGGATAGAGAGGACAAACCCTCTCTGTTCTGAAGTCAGAGACTGACAGTGGAAGAAGACTTAGGCAGCAGGAATTCATTCTGACAGGAATTTCCCCTGACGTGAGACTCTTGCCACAACACAATGAATAGAGTGTGAGGGGTGTGGGGAAAGAACTGATCTTGTTGCTGCTTGTCCCGCAGGCTTCCCTGCTGTTGCGCCGTCCCAAAGACAGGCTGGGCAGAAGCCATCAGAAACATCAGACTCTTTAACCCAGAAGCCTGAGAGAGCCCTGCCCTTCCTCAGGAGGGGGAAGTCCTTTACAAACAACAGCTGTTTTTCTTACTCTGTGCTGGAATTCAGACCGCCCCTTCCCCCACCTTTCTGTGCAGCGGAAGGAGCAAAGAGGTGGCCTCAGAATTCCTGGAAAGACCCCACTGCTCCCCACCCTACCACACTCGCCCACCTTGCCAATGTTATCTACCCTGAAACCATCAGGATTAATCACATTATCCCTTTATCCCTGTTTATATCAACACTGCAAGAAGCCAGGGGACTCCCAGGTCACCCTCCATCTCCCTTACTCCAGTCCCCATAGCCTCTGTAACCTCATTCTCTTCCCTTCTCCCACCCCTCCCCTATTCTCAAAATGCTTCCCCTGTGCTCGCTGTAATGCCCAGTGTGTCAGCAGCAAAATCCCTACACTCTCAACCTGCTCTATGAGGGTCCCCTCCACTGTGTGGCTCCAGCTGACACCTGAATCTCCCAGAGGAGACTGCCACTTCTCTGTAGTCCTCTCTCGTGGTGGTCATTCTCTCTATCACATCCTATATGACACGTGGCCTGGAGATGGAAGGAGGGTTCTCCTTGCTCCTCACTGCCACTTGCAAACTACTCTTCCACCCCCCAAACTCCCAGCTTTGAATCTCACGTCTTCAGATGTACAGCCTACTATCCCTCATTGTCATGTGCCCTCATTTCTCAAAGATTTTAGCAGCTGGCTCATGGTCACTTTCTCCAACAGTATTCCTATCATAATTCTAAGCAATTTCAATATCCATTTGGGTCAGCCTTCAAATATCCCGGCCTCAGTTCCTTGACCTCCTTTCTCCCTATGATTTAGCCTTTATCAGTCACCCTGAAATCATACTCCAGAGCTTGACATTATAACAGTCACTCCTTCATATTCTCAATGTCAAGCATCCCTCTAGTACCACTATTCTTTCTAGTACCCTGACTCCAACAGTCCTTCACTCTGCTGACATAAACAGCCCCTTGACCCTACCACCTTTTGGTTATGCCTCATCCCCCTCAGATCCTCTCATTCCTCATTACTTAGCATAAATCCCTTGGTCAGTTATTATAATCACTCCCTTGAAGAGAGTTCTAATTGTATACTAAAATCTATCCTCCCTTCTTCCAAAATATACTATTGTAGCTAAGCACATAGCTGACATACACACTACATTTCCAGGGCTTCCTTGCATTTAAATGTAGCCATAAGACTAAAATTTTGCTAATGGAATATGAGCCTAAGTGATGTGTGGCACCTGCAGAATAAGCCCTTAAAACAAGGGCAATGCTTCCTCCTCTCACTTTCTTTCCCCTTCCTGATAACTGGTAAAAAAATGTGCCTGCTACCCAGTTTCTATGATTCAGATGAGAAAAAGCCCCAGGTCATGAAAGAGAGACAAGGCGGAAAGTCCCTTAGGCCCTAAATGATCACTGGAAGCCGAGACCTGGTGACCTGGAATGGTCACTTCTGCTTGTTGTTTGAAATAGAAATACAATCTGCTTTAAGTCACAGAATTAGTGTTGGATTGCTTTGTTACAGCATCCTGGCTTTATTCTAAATAATACAACTCTCAACTCCCTTGGCACTCTCTTACTTCCTAATATTCACCTGGCAAAACCACAACTATGGTTAAAACTCACTTCTTCCTCACCTGCACTCATTCATGGAATCTGGCCAGAGAAAAGCCCTTGTTGATTAGTCTCACTTTAAATTTTTGGCCACTAAATTCCAGTAGGCTTTTAATGGTGCCTGACAATCACATCTCCCTGGTACATTCAGTCTCCCACCCTCATAGACAAATTATTCTACTCCTTTCTCAAACTCCAGCACTTTGTCCCACATCCTCACTCTTAACTGATAACCCTGCATTCTATTTCATTGAGGGAATTGAAGGCTTCAGATGAGAATTTCAACAAGCTCCTCTCCCCGCTGTCATCTCGGATCTGTGCCCAACTTCTGTTTTGCCTCCTCCCATTAATGTGGATAAACTGTCCGTACTCTATTAAAGACTAATACTTCCACGTTTGCACCAGATCTCATCCCTTCTTGCCTATTCAAAGACTTCGCCCCAATGATTCTCCCTTCTCCCTGTATCATCAAATTTTCTCTCTCTGCTCCATCTTTCCCATAGCATACAAATATGTCTTTATTTCTCCCACCTTGAAAAATTTTAAAGACCCTTTCAAGTTCCCTTCCCTTCCAGCTATCATGTCATCTCTCTCTTCCTGTTTATAGCAAAAAGCCTGAAAGAGATATCTGCACTTCTTGAATTTAGCTTTTGTCTTATTTTCTCTTTTTTTAAAAAAGTTTTTTGAAACTTTTCAAGCATATGCAAAGGTAGATAGACAGTATAATGAACCTCCATATATCATTACCCAGTTTCAACAATTGTAAACATTTTGTCAGTCTTATTTCATCCCCCTCTTCCCTAAATTTTCTGGAGTATTTTAAAGCAGATCCCAGATATCGTATCATTTCACCTGTAAATACTCCAGTATACATCCCTAACAGATAATGACTATAAAAAATGCCAGTCACAACACCAATATCGTATCTAACAAATCTAAATACATAATCAGGGTTTAAATTTCCTAGATTATCTCAAATACATCTTTTTATAACATTTGCTCAAATCAGGCTCTAAACACATTGTATTTGGCTGATATTTCCTTGAGTCTTTTTTCGTCTCTAACAGTTTCCCTCCCCACTTTTTTCATGCCATTTACATGTTTTTTTTTTTTTTTTAAAAGGCCATTTTTCCTGTAGAAGTTCTCCCATTCTGCATTTGGCTGCTTGCATCCTCATAGTTTTATCTAGCATGTTCCTCTCTCTCCTTTGTTTCCTGTAAATTGGTATTTATATCTAGAGGCTTGACTCCTGCTCTCTTGAACCCATTCCAGACATGTTTTCACCCTTACTACTGCTCTAAAGCTGTGTGTGTTGTCAAGTTCATTAATGACCCACGGCCCTAAATCTAATGGCCCATTGTCAGCCCTCATCTCCCATGATCCATCAGCAGGATTTGAATTGATCACTTCCTCCTCCTTGGTGAATTTCCTTTATTTGGCTTACAGGACGCCACACTTTCATGGTTTTACTTTTACCTCACTTATTGCTCCTTCTCAGTCTCTTTTGCTGGTTTCTCTTTACCATTCCTCACTCTCAATGTTAGAGTGCTATAGGATTCTCTATCTGCACAAACTCCATTGGTGATCTCATCTAGTTTTCAGGCTTTAATTACCATTTTATACATGCTGATTTCCTAGTTTATAGTTTCAGTCTGGATCTGTTTCAAGAAAGTCAAATTCATATAGCCAACTGTGTATTTGATATATCCATTTGAATGTGTAACAAGCTTCTCAACTTGATCACGTCCATAAGTTAACACCTGACCTTTTTCCAAATCTGCTCCTCTCTTAGACTTCTTCATCTAGGTTAATGGCAACTCCATCTTTCCAGTTTTTCAGGCCAAAAGTCTTAGAAACATTCCAGACTCTTTCTTTCTCACTACCCCATATAGATCTGTCAGCAAATTCAGGTGACTCTTCCTTCAAAGTATAACCACAATCTGGCCATTTATCACCACCTCTATTGTCGTCATCTTGATTCAATCCATTGTTATCTCTTGCCTCATACCATAGCCTCCTAACTGCTCTCTGACCTACTCCTTCTTTCTTATCACAGCAGCTAGAGTGAGCTTTTAAAAATGTAGGTCACATCAGGTCACTCCTCTGCTCAAAATATCCCAGTGATTTCCCCATTTCCTTGGAGTTAAAGCCAGTCCTTAAAATGACTAAAAGACCCTACATGTCCTGCTCCACCAATACTTCTCTGACATATTTCCCAATATTCTCCCCCCCTTACTTAATTCCAGTCCCGCCATACTGGCCCTCTTGCTGTTTCTATCATGTGCTTTGCATTCTCTCAACTTGCCTTAGCATTTGGTGTTCTGCCTGGGATGTGCTTTTGTAATATCAGCATAACTCACTCCCCCACCTCCTTCAGGTTTTGCCTTTTCAGTGAGTCCTTTCCTGACCATCCTCTTCAAAATGACATTCACCTAGAAGTAGAATCAATGAGTCAAAAGCATAAGCATTTGTGTTTTGATAAATATTAAAATATTACCAAACTACTCACACCAATGTATGAGCATGTAAGCTTCCCCCGCTGGCCAATTGAGGCTACTGAAAACTTTTGAATTTTTGACAATCACAGTGTAGTTTTAATTCGCATTTCTTTTCTTATAAAGGACTTTTAACATCAGTTTAAGAACCACTTGTATTTTTATTTCTGAAAACCTTAAGTTCATATCCCTTGTCCACTTTTCTAGGGATGTTGATCGATTTTTTATTTACTTGTAGAAGCTCTTTGTACATTAGGGAAATGAGTACTTAGACTGTGATATGAGTTGGAATAAAATTTTCCCAGTTTGTCGTTTGTCTTTGACTTTATTTATGCTGGGTTTTTCTATGCAGAATTTTTAAAAATTGGAAGTCTAATTAATGGATATTTTCTTTTGTATTCTAAATATTGTGTCATACTATAAAAGGCCTCTCCCACCTAAGATAATGTTTTTATCACATTTTTTTATATTTAAATCTTTTGTCCATCTGGTATTCATTTTGGTACAAGATGTGAGATATACTTCCAACTTTATTGTTTTTCCAGATGGCCACCCATTTGTCCCAACATCATTTTTTGAAGGCTCCATGTTTTCTCCAGGAGATTCTTAGGTAGACTTTAATGGTTGTGAACTTAGGTTGAGGTAACAGTGTTTTCTCTCCTGGCAGGCAGAGACCTCAAACATGCCACTGAGAGTTACAAACAAGTCAAACCTGTAACACGCTGAAAGCCCACATCCAGTAAATGCATTTATAATGTCTCTAAATCGTAGCTTGAAACATTGAGAGCACATGATTCTCATATAGCTAGTGCCTCCACTCCACACACATTCTCTTCAATAGTGTCAAAAGGTGGCAGAGAATAGTCACATGGTTTTTGGTCATTTGTTTCATAGACTTACTACATCAACACATGAGGAAGACCAGATCTTAATATTTCCAAGTCACTTTCAACTATGGAGAAGAAAAGTACTATTTTAATCCTCATGTCATCTTTTAGATTTCAAGCATGTTATTGTGACATCAGCATTCTAGGCTTAATGAAGTTTTATTTCAGTTTATATAAATTCGTCTCTCTGTGCTCAACTAGCTGTGAAACCAGGCCACTGGGTGTGGATTATGAGGGCCAAAGTTTTGGAGGATGGGATGAAACTTTTCAGAATTGATGATGTCATGTGAGACCATTAAAGCCAGTTCACCTGGCATCTTTCTACTAAGATACTTTTTAAATTAGGACACATATCTATTGTTCAGGGGTAATTATATTGATAATGCTGACACTAAGATACTGCAAAATCCTGCTGTACCTTTTGAAGTAAGTTCTGAATCATCAAAAATAATTATGAGAAATACAATTTAAGTTTTAAGGCTATTTGGCTGTGCTCCTTAATGGAAATGCTGTATGACATTAATAGTCAGGGGTTTTGTTCAAGACATGGGCAGGGTGCATTTAATTTTGATTCTTCCATCTTTTATCTGAGTAACTTTTTGAGTAACTAACCTAACATCTGTAAGCCTTAATTTCCTCATATATAAAATGGTGATAATAATAGTACTTACTGTTACAGGGATTAATAAGAAAATCTATTTAAAATATAAATAAGGCATTTCCCCCCTATCTGATTGGCAAGGATCAAAAAGTTTATTAATATATTTGGTGGTGAGAGTATGGTGAAGACAGGTACTCTCATACATTGCTTGGGGTAGTGTAAATTGGTACAACCACCACATCAAAGACTGGCAATATCTATCAAAATTACAAATGCACATACATACTTTTGACCAGCAATCCTCTAGCTGGAATTTATCAAACAGATGTACTTGTAAATGAAAAAATTGATAACTGTATGCAGATATTTATTGCAGTGCTGTTATAGCAAGGAAAGAGTAGAAACAACTAAATCTCCGTCTATAAGGGGCTGTATTGATGGACCCATGCAATCAAATACTAAGCTGTAAGAAAGAATAAGGAAACATTTACGTTATTGGATGGGATATTACCAAGATATATTGTTAATCAGAAGAAGCAAAGTGTAGAACAGTGTGTAAAAACAGGGAATGGAGAGTAGATAACACATATACATATTTGCTTGTATTATCACAGAAGTGCTCAAGAGAAACACCCAAGAAAATGATAGCATTGATTTCCTCTAAAGCTGTAATTTCCTGGTAGAAATTTTCTGAGAGTTTCCTGGGTGGCCAGGAAACTTTTCACTATATATCCTCTTCGTCTTTTGATTGTACTCCATGAGTATGTAACTTATCTTTTAAAAATAAATAGACATGAAGTATAGAGAACACTCATGCCACAGAGTAAGCATGCAATACATATTGGCACTTATTTAAAATTTCAACTTAATGGTAATTGATTATCTTCCACTAAAATAAAGATATCTAGAGAATATTTGAAATCAGCTGCTTAAAATCTAAATACTAGGGACCAGCCTGGTGGCACAGTCGTCAAGTTTGGCAAGCTCTGCTTCAGCAGCCCTGGGTTCGCAGGTTTGGATCCCAGGTGCGGACATACACCACTTATCAAGCCATGCTGTGGTGGTGTCCCACATACAAAATAGAAGAAGATGCACACAAGATGTTAGCTCAGGGCCACTCTTCCTCAAGCAAAAAGAGGAAGATTGGCAATAGGCATTAGCTCAGTGCCAATCTTCCTCACCAGAAAATAAATAAATAAAATAAAATCTAAATACTGCAAATGGTATAATATGCGAGTAATTTTAAACAATGAAATTGGTCTTACTATAAATTATAAAGGCATTTCTTTTAGCCCATGAAGTCCTACAATCTGGTGCATTACCATTTACATTTCTTATAAGGGTATGAAAATATACGATAATTTAAAAAATCTACTTACGCAAAGAACATGACTAGAAGGAAAGCTTTTCCACATACAAATGAAAATTTTTCATGAGTTAGTCTTTCATCAATTGGAGTTTTTGGTAGATAATACGTGTCATTTAAGCTTCTCTCAAACATTACTAGATTTTGAAGAAGGAATGAAACTACTGAACATACTTTAGATTGAATGATTGATTTATAGTTAAGTTTTGCTTATAGTTCTGAGCAAATTTGGATGAATTGAGAATGAATGGAGAATTCTTTCTGTATTTGACTTCTATGCATTTAGACTATCAGGCAGTACTGGGTTTTTTCTCAATAAACTGCACATCTAGATTTCTCACTCTTATCAGATAAGTTACTATTAACATTCTATCTTCTTCTCCCCCATACTTGGTAATAACAACTTCTCTTCTTCCTCTGGTGTTTAGTTTCTTAGACATAAACAGTTTTTTTGGCTATGCTATATATATATATGTATATATATATATATATAATATTAACGTGTTCCTCTACACTCTAATCTCTTAGTCTGGTGAAGCATTTTCAGGAATCAAAGACGACTTAGCTCAAATGGCATCTCCCCTATAAAATTGTTAGAGATCTCCAAAGGTGGATCTCCCAATTTTTCTCTCACAGTATCTGAGTCTAACTCCATGTTATACATGTAGTATAATGATCTGCTTCTTTCAGCGAACAGTGACTCCTTAAAAACAGCAACTCTATTTTTCATCCTTACAACTATGTGCCAGGCTTGGCATGCATTAGACACTCAATGATGTCTGCTGAATAAAGACCAGTTTTTCCCAGTAGATGCTACACTACTAATGGAAATATTTCAGGAAGTATTATAATTACTTTATTACAATATTTAAGTATTTTATTAAATAAAAAAGTAAATATAAAATTAATAGTTTGGAGAGTCCTCATCCAGCATGTCTCAAGAATCTGAATACAGAGGAATTTTGTTTTCCTAGATCAAATTCTAATTTAACTATGTAATAAAGAATTGTGATCTAAAGTGTCCATTTTAAGCTTAAAAGATTTCTTCTTATTATTTTTGGTGAGGAAGATTAGCCCTCAGCTAACATCCATTGCCAATCCTCCTCTTTTTGCTGAGGAAGATTGGCCCTGGGCTAACATCCGTGCCCATCTTACTCTACTTTATATGGGATGCTGCCACAGCATGGCTTGATAAGCGGTGCATATGTCCGCCCCCGGGATCTGAACCTGCAAACCCTGGGCCGCCAAAGCGGAGCACACGAACTTAACCACTACCCCGCCCTGCCAGACCAGCCCCGCAGATTTGTTATTTTTTATGAGCTGAACACACAGCCTCCCTCCAACAGCATGGTTCAATGATCTCTTTTAAGGGAATGTTTGAGAAGCAACCGGATCTGTTGGCTACTTTTTCTCAGAAGCAACAATTCACATCACTAATGACAAAAACAAAATTGTTACTATTGGCAGATGTTTCCAAACACCCAGGTAGACTAAGAGAGTGATGTCTTTGGTGACCGTGGGGACGTGTTTTGTGGCCTGCAACGGAAGCAAGAACAGCTCTATTTGGCCTTGGGGCACGTTCTTTAGCCTTTCTAAGCCAGGGTCCCTCTCTGTGAAATGGGGTTGTAACACCTGCCTCACAGTTTTTATAGCCAAGGTTGACTTTTTTTGACAATGCTTTGTAGTACAGTGTTCTGGAGCTCCCAACAGAGGTCCAGGATTTAAATAGATGCATTGTTGCAATTTAAAAAAAGTCATAACCCTCTCTGAAATCTTCCTTCTTAGCAAGGTGAGATATTCCTTTCTCACCAAAGTGCAAACTCTTTCTTGGGGCAAAAACACAAACTCAATTTTTTGCTGCCCACTGCTCTGGTGTCTAGGGTACTTAAATTACTCTTTAATCAACAGCATAGAAATCCTTCATTTTACACTGTCACTAGTGACCTCAATGATGTAGCCATAATACAGACACTGTTAGAAGCTTAGCTAATAACGACAGTACTATTCTGGATACCTGCAAAAATGACTTAATATGTTTTTGTTTGTTTATTTTTGAGAGTCAATACAAGAAAAGACCTTGGGGAGTAGTACATTCTGTGTTTTTGCTAAGTATTATCAGGAACACCATCTATCACATTAGTAATATTTCTCTAATAAAGTAGGGGAGAACATAGAGAAGGCAGACCCATTGGTCACCATTTCATTTAAGTGCGAAAGCTCCTGAACAGGAGGGAGGTGGATTTGAGAGATATTATAGAGGGAGAATTGATAAATTGTGACAATGAACATTACAGAGTACCTACTACGTTCTAGATGCTTTTCTCACTCTGCAGAAGCATCTAGCCCATGGTACCTTTAAAAAAAAGAGATAAGGTAAGAGGAAGACATAATTTGAGTGTGGGGAGTTGTAGATGAGAGTTCAGTTTTGGACCTATCAACTTTGGTGGGATATGATATATGAAAGAGGACTCAAAAATTTCTATGTGCCAAGTCACCTTTTTTGAACTTCAAACTGTCACCACTAGTAATTAATATTTATCTAGAATGGTTGGCAATGACTTTTGGATGCAGAAGATACTTATAAGGTATGTGAAAGCATCTGGCACACAGTAGGTATTCAGTAATGTTAGTTCTGTTACTTTTAATTCCCACAAATCATTCTGGATCTCACCGCGAAAAAACACTCCTCTTCCAAAGACATGTATATGTTTATAGGAGTTCTATATTGTACTTACCATTTTCAATAAGTTTAAGGACTTTAAAAATAATGTTAAGATTATTGGGAATATGTGTTAATACTATGAATTTAAGACATTAATAATCCCCAATTATTTCATTAGTGATGTAACCATTATGAACATCTCAGCAAGGTCACCAAAGACCTCCATGTCACTAAATTCAGTGGATGTTTATTAGTCCTTTTTACTTAACCTCGCAAGTTTACCAGTCACCTTGGTTTTTTACTCTCTCCTTGAAACATTCTTTCCCTGGATTCCATGATCCCACATTCTCTTCCTGGTTGTCTTCCTACTTTTCTTCTCTGTCGCCATTGCAGACACATCCTTCTGTCCTGGGCCATTAAATATTGCAGTTCCTCAAGGCTCTGTCCTAGGACCTCTTCTTTACTCACCCTCTGCTCTCTTCCCCCAGCAATCACACCTTTCCCCATGAAATTATCATCTGTATACTAATGATACCCAAATTTCTATCTTGATCTGAGACTTCTCCATCGTTCACTTGAATTTGAGGTGAATACCTCAAACTCAACGAGACCAAGACCAAACTTATGACATTCCAGTCAAATGTTATCTTCTTCCAGTGTCCCCCATCTCATTAACAGTCTCACCATCCATCCAACTGTGTATCCCAGAAAGCCAGGTGTCGTCCTTCATCCATTCTTCTCTGTCACAACCTATATCCAAACCATTACTTGGAACTGTTGATTTTATCGCTTATCTGCCTTTATCATCCATCAATTTTTATCCCTCTTTACTATCACCTCTTTAGTACAAGCTAGAGTCATCTCTCACCATTAGTAACCCGCTGACTGCCCTCCTTATGGCTCCCTTTGATTTTCTTCTTCATGCTAGAACCAGAATAGTCTTTTAAAAATGCAAATCTTTCAATGTTAACCCTGCTTAAAATTCCACATTAGCTTACTTTTGCCCTTGGGAGAAAATCCTAAATCCTCAACATGTCACAAAAGTCCCTGTCAACCACTAGGACCTAATAGACTTTTTAAATATAAACTCTTCTACTCAGTGTAACCTTCCTGTCAGAGACACCAGGGTTTGCTACTTGCATATCTATTAGTTTCTTTTGGCTTCAATCTCTGCCCCAAATTAGGGAAACTGATGGAGATGCCAGAAGATTGGCACCCACTCTCTAATCTCTGTGAAAAGTGATTAGGAGGAAATTTTATTATTGTTTCCATTTTCTATGAAAAAATGTTTTATTTGCCTCCCTTCACCTTCTATAGATATAAAATATCTTACAAAAGGAATAGAAGCCTAATCTGTCTTATGATGCCAGATCAAAGCCAAGTTATACAAGGATAAAACAAACCCGATGTTAATGTCATGAGGAGCTCATGGGCCCTTTATATATCATGGTGTTTCTTACACAATATTTAAACCTTATAGATTTAAAGATAGATTGTCAGGTTTTATTTTCTAGTACATAGTGAAGTGGTCTTGGAATAATATCAGGCAACTTTAAGAACCTCTCTAGCACTCATTTGTCTGATAAGTAAAATAGGATAACAAGATTGCCTATGACACAGAATTATTTTGAAGATTAAATAACAAAGTATGTAAAGCATTTTGCACACAGATTGGCATGTAGCAATAACAAGTAAGTGCTAGTTATTATTACTTTTGTTTGTGATAGTCATAAAATCCATTTTAAGGAAATCCTTTTAGATTAATGTAAATTTTTTTCTTCAGAGGAAAGGAACACTAAAGATTTGAACATTGGTTTTGTGGGTTCAGATCATTGGTTTTGTTCTATCAGATAAAGATAAAGACACATTTTGCAACTGAAAACAGTTAAAATTAATCTTATTACTCTTCAGAAAAGGAATACACATAAACCCTCACTTACCTGTGTTATTCTAAACTGATAATCAATATCCTTTTTGTCATATCACTTTCAGGTCCTAGAAGAAGAATCTCGTCATATTGGGAGTCCTCAGGCACAAAGTCCACTGCACTATTTCTGTCTGTGGGATGATTTCTGCTGGTGGCAGAGCCTCTACTGTCCCCTGGTGGCATCTGCTGTCTTCCAGTGGTTCAATGTTCTAGCTCAGAAAACCTACAATTATCCTTAGATAGCCATAAATTTAGTAGGCAGAACCTGAGAGTTGCTTTTTCATTTGACCTGTAATTATTGATCTTGTGGTAGAAGCAACACTTTCTCTACATGGTTCAGAGCAGGGATTCTTAGTTAGGAAGCTCTCCCACACATTACTACCTCATCAACACCAATGCTTCCTGTAGGAGCAGAATCATTTTGTCTCCTTAAAGAGTTACATGTTAACCTCTTCTTGGAGTTCCAATTTTGCTGTCAGAGCATGACTATTTACAGATAGGATCCTGAAACTTTCTCCCTAAACTCTGGTGTCCTTCCTAACTTCTTACCTTTGACAGCAGGGTTGGGTGTTACTTCAAACTTTTCTGGGTCCTAGTGAAGAACTCAATGATGCACAACCTACACCCATATAGAGGTATAAACTCAGATGTGTATGAAACACAAGTTTATTTTTCTATAACTCACCATAAATTCAATTTTGAATTGCCTATTCCAAAGGGCTGGTAATACCATAATCTCTGCCAATTTCTGGTATCCCACCTTTTCCCCCTTGGGGTTGGTTCTGAATTTGAGAATGTCTAGTATGGTGGCAAGTTTTTGGGTTGGAAGCCTCTGGTTCTCAATGTTATCTGTCTACACTGGCATCCAATGAGTGACTCAGTCATCAGTTCTCTCAGGCCTCTACTGAGTTCAGAGTTCCCTTCTGCAAGCTCCCTTTAAGTCTGGAGATTGTCTTTCCTCTTCCATGACACAGCTGGGTATACAGCGATATTGCTTTGGTCCCACTCCAAGTTAGGGCAGAAGGAATCTTTGAGAGTCTGTCTAGTTTCCATCTACCTACTCACACCAGGAATCCATATTCTCTCTCTGGGGCCATATTCAGGAATCAGAGCACACGTTTCCTCTGCTCTCAGATATCACAAACCCATCTCTGGAGGCTTCCTGGCTTCCCAGGGATGGCACAGACTCCCCATCTCTGGGACAGTGGAAATCTGCCCTGCCATTGCTTCCCCTTCTATTCTCCTCTCTCTACCAACACAGCCTCCTCATTTTTCCAGCACAGGAGATGGGTTTGTTTGAGGGTTTTTGTTTGTTTGTTTGTTTTTTCTTTTTTCTGTGAGTGGAAAGCCATGCTCTTAAAAAAGATGTTTTGTCTGAATCTCTTGCTATGTCAGGAGTTTCTTTTTGTTCCTGTAAATCCAAGCCTTTTACGACATCAAAGCCAGGAAGAGACTCCTTTTTTCCCCTCTGCTTCCTTTGCTGTCACATCTTTCTTTTAAAGCAATGAGCACAGAGTGCCTAGCTGTTTGTTTGGGGTGGAGTGATGGGCAAAGAGATTGAGAGAAGAGAATACCGGGTGGGGGAGGCAATCTGTTAATATTATCCCAACATACTTATGAAGAACAGACAGAAATAATAATAATAAGGCTTTTAGAGAAAATATTCCTCCCTCCATCCAGATCAAATTGTGTCCTTAGCCCTAAGATACAGTGCATAGTCTTGGCTCTGTTCCTTGCTGAGCATGGGCAAGAAGACTTCAGGACTTAGAAGCCCTGTTGTAAGTCAGCAGACCAACAATGGGATAGGTTGTCTAGAAGAAGGATTTATCTTTTCACTAGAGATCAGTTCTAGAGTGGTTTTGAAAGGTATGATTCTGTTATTCGGGTTGGTTCTAGGAATATGACAGTTTATACAAAGCTGTTACTTTACTGTGAAAAATCTAGACACAGTGAGAGTAACATTTGGATTAGTCTTTTACACCCAGAAACCTGTATAACAGGAAGAATCACGTTATTTTTTCCGAGAATGCAGAGGCAGCCTCAAAGTGCCTTTGTAGTTTTAATTTTCATTTTGAAATATGTTGATATTAGTAATTATTATAAGGTATTAGCTATTTATGATTAATAAAATTTGCTTACACTTATTGAGTACTTACTATGTGTCAGATACTACAACACCTAAATAATTCTTCATTTAATCCTCATAAAAACCTTAAGAGATACATATTATCCTAATTTACAGATGAGGAAACTGAGGCATAGAGACGGTAAGAAACTTGTCCAAATTCACAAGTTAGTATCTATTAGAGACTGAATGTGAGCCCCAGTAGTCTGATGGCAAAGTAGAAATGCTTAGTTACGCTGCCTAATTAATCATAATGATATTTATCATGATAATGGTTAGGAGGTTATGGCGTAAAAGTAACAATTCTTGGAATAATAAGCTAAAGGCTGATTTTAAGCTAGTAGATCAGAATAAAAATTTTAATGTGAATTTTTCATTTGATATTTGTGAGACAAAGTGTAAGTTGCCAGTTTGCAGCCCGGACACGAGACTGGTTAGAGAATGATTTATTTTGACTCTCTCATTTATCAAGGGACAGAGAAGTTATGTGCTGAGCTGTCCTAGATCTTCAGGGAACCACAATGAATAGACACCATGGAATTGAAGGGTATTGACTCATAAAAAATTAACATTTTACATTAATTTTAATGTGCTGGGATTTGAAAAGATCAGCATGGAGAGCTGATACAGAAAATCTTCTCAAAATATACATAAAGACACATGGTAATGAAATTTCTTGTTAACATTCTCAGATAAACATTCTCAAGGCTGTTAGCATTCTGTATAACTCATTCATTCATTCAAAAATATTTAGTGAGCACCTACTGTGTGCCAGACACTGCTGGAAGTACTGGAGATAGAGTAATGAACAAAACAAAAACCAAACCACAGATTCTTTCCCTTGTGGAGTTAATTCCAATGGGAGGAGATAGATGAAATAAACAAATAGATTATTACAAAGTGATAGTGCTATAGAAAAATAAATCAGTGACTTGCTATAGGGACACCTCTGAGTTGTCCTCATTGTTCCTTTTCCTTTCTACTTCAGGGATAAAATGGGCTAAATTACAAAACTGTTTCTCATCCTGAAAACTCAGTATGAAGAAAATCTGGACAGAAATACAAACCAAAGTATGACTTCTGATCCAAGTACTAAAGCCAGTGGTCCAGACCCACTTGAAGTCAAAGCACTCTCTGAAAAACTGGCTTGTCATGGGGAAAACGTAAAGCTAGAAAGCCTCCCAAGTCCTTGTGGTTTGTTTGCACTTTTTTCATTTTCCATGTCCATGTAGTTCCCACTCCTTAGAACATGCTTTTCACCTGCTCCCTCCTTACCCCTTACATGCCACATACACTCTACGGACCCACCTTACTCATCTTTCTGATCTCAGAAACAGCCCCTGTGTTCAGTGACCCTGCTGTGTTGAATGTAATTGCATTTTCCCTATTAAAGCACTAATCCCACTGCATTGTAGAGGTTTATTCGATAGTCTTTCTCTCGCATTAGACTGTAAGGTTTGTATAGCCAAGGATAAGGACTGTGTCTTTTTCATCATTGTATCATCTGCACTCAGAACAGTGCCTGGCAGAGTAATAAGAGCTCAGTAAATATTTGTCACATAAATGAATCAACTTTTGCTAAGTACCTATGTGGGCCTGCCTACATAGGTATGCATTTTGGTAACGACAGAACTTTGTGATTACACAGAAAAATTTAGTCAGTATGATGTTCTTATTGATTTGTTTTAAAATTTCACCAACATCTTTCTTTGCAAAGGGTATGTTGCTATTTTAATTAACAACTACTTTACAAGTTAGTTTTATAACGAGCACCTAGTAAGTAATACACATAAAAACTGGACAAGTAATTTTTTTCTTTTAAAGGATTTTTTATGATGGAAAATTTCAAACATGCATAAATAAAGAGACATTATAATATAATAAACCCCCACGCAGCAATCACCTGCCCTCAACAATTCCGATCCCAGGCAATTTTGTTTCATCCACAACCCCACCCACTCACCTGACCCTAGCTGTGGGTCGCCCTAGGGGCCAGGAAAGAGATAACAATGTGACTCCAACACTGGGGACCCATGAGCTTTGTGTGGACCTTTTTTTTCCTCAGAGACTCACTTGATTCAGTTCTGTACATATGGGGACATGGGCCCAAGTCCAACCCACCTAAGCATGTATCACTGTGGAGAACAAAGCACCCTATGTACACAGCCAAAAGCTGTACCGCCTGTGCCCCTAGAACCTGGGTCTGGACCTCCTCAGCCCCTTGCCCCCCCAAGGTGCCCGAAAGGGACAAAGTGAGCACCTGCCCAGCATCAGCACAAACAAGGAAATAAATAGGTGTTGGGGGAGCCGATGCTTGGGGCACTGCTCCCTGCTTCCTTCCTCCTAACTTTGGGAATCAACAGTACGGGAAAGCAGTAAGCCACAGGCTGGTCCCTTCCATGTCTGTGATCCCAGGGCTCAACAAGAGGGGGCACAGGCTAGGGTGTTTTAAAACAAATCCAGACCCCATAGTATTTCATTGTTACACGGATTTTAAAAAGAAGAGTCTTTGCATAACAATGCTTTAGAATTTACAAAGCAAATATGTGCACTTTTTCTCTTTCCATTCCCATACCTTGCCCTTTTCTACTTTTCTGAAAAGGAAACTGGTTCAGAGAAATTAAGTGACTGTTCTTGGGTCACACTCCTAGTACATACTATATATTGAACTCATTCCTTTTTTTCTTTGTTAATATCAAGTTTAGTGCTTAGTCCAGTGTATAATGTTAAGGCCACTTCAAGTTGAGAGTAGGAAACTGGTTGCCCTTTAACCATACTCCTAATTTTTACATCTCCTAAGACCAGGCAGCAAGCAGGACATGAGTGGCAGTTTATCCCCCTCCATGGTGGCAGTTCCTATAGGGGATAATTAGTACTGGTCTTCCCTTCCAAAAAACCAGTGGCTGCACCTATGGACACAAAGCTGCTGGCTTTTGAGACACACGCTATGAGTGCTGCCTTCAAATATCACGTCTTTTCACCCTTTGATAAGAAAAAATGGAAACTCAAGCATCTAAGGATACCTTATGCCTTTTTGATAAGGTAAGCACCAGGCTGAATCCAAATTGCTGGGCTCCAAAAGAAGTGGTGGTCAAAGCATCGACACAGGAACATACCACTTTTCTCCAAAATTAGGCTTTATCAAGAGGTGAGACGATGTTCTCATATACATAGGTAAAATGTTTACACAAATTCCCTAAGGAAAAAGCGGACTATAATCGTGCAGTTTCACCAGGAATCAAAACTGCGCTCTCTGCTGGCCTCCCAGCTTCAGCTGTCTGGAGCCTTTAGCCTAACCTCTACACTTATACTGTTAACGTGAAGATCAAACTATAACAACAGGGCAACAATAATATGGCAACTATTGATAGGTACCACCAGGCTGTGACAGGCATTGTGCTAAGTGATTTACGTCCTTAATCCTCAAAACGCCCCTCCGAGGTAAGCATTTTTATTCCCATTTTCCAGACAGACAAACCGAGTTTCAGAGAAGCAGTCACACGCCAGTTGGTGGCTGACCTGAGGCTGGAAGGGGGATGACTGCCTCCAGTGCACGGTGCTCAGAAAGGCCTTGAAATGCAGCGAAAAGAAGAAAAAGGACCGGGGCGGTAACTTCAGTGAATGAGAAGAGAGACAGCACCCCAGCCCAGGAGAGGAGAGCGCCGGACGCGCGCCGGCTGGAGCACGCGGAAGCCCCCGGGCGGCGGCGCCGGATGTCGGGCCACGGCCTTCGACCCCGGAGCCGGAAGTGGCTCGTCAGCGCCGCCGCGCGCTCTTCGCGGAGAGAGGCGCTCTGGGGCTTGAGCTACCGGTCGGCCGCGAGGTTCTCTGGGCCCGCTTCCAAACGCGTCTGCAAGTCAAAATGTCGCACCCGTCCCCGCGAGCGAAGCCCTCCAACCCCGGTAACCCCCGAGTCTTCTTTGACGTGGACATCGGAGGGGAGCGAGGTGAGCGGAGTGTGGTACTCGCGGAATGGCCCCGAGCAGGCTGGGCTTCCCGGGACTCGGGGGGGACTCCGACGGTGGGCTGCTATTCGGCCCAGGGGCTGCTCAGTGGCGCGGAGGGGGTGGGTGCCCACACTGGACCGCTGGAACAAACCCAGGCATCCAGGGCTGGGTCGAGTCAGCGACCTTGTACCAGTGCCA
The DNA here is from genome assembly GCF_057802395.1 of Ceratotherium simum simum. Taxonomy (NCBI): domain Eukaryota; kingdom Metazoa; phylum Chordata; class Mammalia; order Perissodactyla; family Rhinocerotidae; genus Ceratotherium; species Ceratotherium simum. The sequence goes on from NC_141911.1 coordinate 27,873,288, forward strand.
TCGGTCGTGCGGAAGTTTCTGGAAATTTCTGGTTCGGGGGATTGTGGCGGCCTTTATGTTTGTCTCTCCGCCGCCTTGCACCATCAAGTTGACATAAAATAAGATAATTTTATGTTTGCAATGGAACATTGAGAAAACCCCTGGGATATGCAGCTGTTGGGCAGCAGTCACGCCATGTCTTTTGCCATGCGAGATACATCAGCAATTGCTACGTTGTTTATAAATTAAAGCGACTTTTGCATATTGCTTTTTCCTTATTACTGATTCTTAACTTAGAGGTCAAGTCAGATTGGTGAACATTCTCTCTGTTTTGGCATTGGGGAAAATGAGCTCAGTGTAGCATTGTGGTTGCCTAGGTTACGTTAGCTGCTCGGAAGCCCCTAAGGTCTTTGAATTAGAGAGCCTGTTGCTTTGTATCTGAACCGCTCTTGTTCTGTAACGTTACAATTTCTGGCCAGGCATTGTGTTAGAATGTATGCACAAACGGACACATCAGGATTCAGGGACCCCGTGGATGGTTATGGATACACACACACATACACGCACTTATTTATATGTACATTCAATTTGTTTTGAAACTAGTGCTAGGTTTATTTTTACCTGCCTTGGGAGTTGTCTAGAATGGCAACTTTTTCAGCTTTTGCTTCAGAGGCTGCCCTACCTAGGTAGGTTCCACAGGACACAAAGGCTACAGCTATATGTAAAACTCGGCCAACCGGACCACTCAAAGGATATTTAATTTGGAAATTCTGAGTACATGTCAAATAAATTACTCAGAATTTAAAACCATTTGTAGTTCATGGTATCCCTTATATGGTGCTAATCTGCTGGTTACTGTATTTATGATCCTTTGTAAAATGTAGAAAAGTAATTGTTTCAAATTCATCTAGATACTTGACACTTTACATTAGGAAGATGCAGTTTGAATATTAGAAAAATGACAAAAAAAGAGGACTTGGTATCTCAGTCACCATAATTTTACCAACTGTAGTTTTTTTTTATATGTTGTTTTTATAATTTTATTTATTTATTTATTTTTCCCCCCAAAGCCCCAGTAGATAGTTGTATGTCATAGCTGCACATCCTTCCAGTTGCTGCGTGTGGGACGCGGCCCCAGCATAGCCGGAGAAGCGGCTCGTCGGTGTGCACCCGGGATCCAAACCCCGGGCTGCCAGCAGCGGAGTGCGCGCACTCAACCGCTAAGCCACAGGGCCTGCCCACCAACTGTAGTTTTATCATTTGCTTCTTTGGTGGTTTGTTTTGCGTACTGACATGATTTCATTTTTTTCTTTTAGTTGGTCAAATTGTCTTAGAATTGTTTGCAGATATTGTACCCAAAACTGCAGAAAATTTTCGTGCATTGTGTACAGGAGAAAAAGGCATTGGACCCACCACTGGGAAACCTCTCCATTTCAAAGGATGCCCTTTCCATCGAAGTATGTGTAAATTTTCTGAATCTGATTCTTCATATAGATAATCAAATCCTGTTCTGTGGGAGTTAGGGTAGAAAACACTAAGTAGGGGGTGAAAGTTAAAAATTACTATTAGTTCACAAGAGGATGCTTTGACATCTGAGGCAGTGGCTCAGTTTCATAAAAGTTGGGCTGTGAAAAGTGGAATTAATTATGGGAGGGTACTAAGGTATATTTATAGAGAAATGGACCACCCTGGTTTCACCAGTCCTCTGCCTCTTCACTCCAATATGATTAGATTGAGAAAGAAGGGTGTGGCTGTGAATTAAGTAGACCTTAGGTAACTTGACTGGCTTGTGACAAAAAAGTTATACTTACTCCTTGGGCAGGATTGTTTGGGAAGGTCACAGCCTATTTAAAGATTCAGAGTCTTGGACACCCTGGTGTGATATGTGATTAAAAGATGACATTTTACATTGCTTATTACACTTTGTAATCATACCTTTGGTTAGTGATGATTTGATGGTTCCCTCAGTAGATTGCAGGCTCCATGAATTCAGGAACTGTATCTTCTCACTATTTTGTCTTTAGCATCTAATATAGTTATTAATTGGCACTCAATAAGTATTTGTTTAATGAATAAAC